>NC_134363.1:83627164-83644664 GCF_048569485.1 Anomaloglossus baeobatrachus | reverse complement strand
GCTGATGCTTAGGGAAGCTGATGCTGGAGGAGGCTGGAAGAACAGAGGCTGATGCTGGTAGAGGCTGATGCTTGGGGAAGCTGATGCTGCGGGAGACTGGGAGAGGAAGGCTGATGCTGAGGGAGGCTGGGAGGGGGAGGCTGGGAGGAAGGAGGCTGGGAGGAGAGAGGCTGATCCTTGGGAAGGCTGGGAAAGGGAGGCTGATGCTGAGGGAGGCTGGAAGGAGAGAGCCTGATGCTAGGGACAGAGACGCTGATGCTGGGAGGAGAGAGGCTGATGCTGCGGGCAGAGAGGCTGATGATGCGGGTAGAGAGGCTGATGCTGGCGCAGCATGGCGGATGGAGCACGTTTGGTAATGCGCAGCATGGCGGATGGAGCACGTTTGGGAGTGCGCAGCATGGCGGATGGAGTACGTTTGGGAGTGCGCAGCATGGCGGATGGAGCACGTTTGGGAGTGCGCAGCATGGCGGATGGAGCACGTTTGGGAGTGCGCAGCATGGCGGATGCAGCACGATGGCGAGTGCGGAGTATGGCGGATGGAGCATGTTTGGGAGTGCGCAGCATAGCGGATGGACCACGTTTGGGAGTGCGCAGCATGGCGGATGGAGCACGTTTGAGAGTGCGCAGCATGGGAGATGGAGCACGATGGGAGGTGCGCAGCATAGGGGATGGAGCACGATAGGGAGTGCACTGCATGGGGGATGGAGCACGATGGAGAGTGCCCAGCATGGCGGATGGAGCACGTTTGAGAGTGCGCAGCATGGCGGATGGAGCACGTTTGGGAGTGCGCGGCATGGCGGATGGAGCACGTTTGGGAGTGCGCAGCATGGATGATGGAGCACGATGGGGGGTGCGCAGCATAGGGGATAGAGCACGATGCGGAGTGCGCTGCATGGGGCATGGAGCACGATGGGGAGTGTGGAGTATGGCGGATGGAGCACGTTTGGGAGTGCGCAGCATGGTGGATGGAGCACATTTGGGAGTGCGCAGCATGGCGGATGGAGCACGTTTAGGAGTGCGCAGCATGGGAGATGGAGCACGATGGGGAGTGCGCAGCATGGCGGATGGAGCACGATGGGGAGTGCGCAGCATGGGGAATGGAGCACGATAGGGAGTGCGCAGCATGGCGGATGGAGCACGTTTGGGAGTGCGCAGCATGGCGGATGGAGCACGTTTGGGAGTGCGCAGGATGGGAGATGTAGCACGATGGGGGGTGCGCAGCATAGGGGATGGAGCACGATAGAGAGTGCACACCTCCCCCCAACACACACACACACGCGCGCGCGCGCACTGCACAACACACCACACACACACACTGGAAACCACAAACAACTGCCCTACACAGACACCCACACACAGACAACGCTGCACACACAAATATACGCACATACTGCACATATATATAACAAAAATCATACATGAACTACACAATACGTAAATTCTAGAATACCCGATGCGTAGAATCGGGCCACCTTCTAGTATATATATATATATATATATATATACACACACACACACACACATATATATATATACATATATATGTGTGTGTGTGTGTGTGTGTGTATATATATATATATATATATATGTATGTGTGTGTGTGTGTGTGTGTGTGTGTGTGTGTGTGTGTGTATATATATATATATATATATATATGTATATATATGTCCAGGAAAGGAGAAAATACGAGTTTTTATAGTGCAAGCAATACATAATTTATTAAAGACTATGGTGACAGAGACTTGAAAGGGTTAATATGAAAATTTAAAAGACCGGATCAAACAAGGCATTAAATGCACCTGATAAAGTAGGCCCAATATATCCACAATGAATGTCCCTCTGTTTACAACGTATTTATACTTTAGATGCAATAGTGCAACCAATAGAACATATATAAATGTACTCAGGTATAATGCAGAGAGAGCAATAATAAAACACTAATGGAAGATGACTATATCAGGGCTAGTGGTAAGTCCAAGGGTATATAGCCAAGGCATATCACTATGTTGCTATAATTCATAGTAAGTCCAGGGTTTTTGCAAGTATAGTGTGAAGATCATGCCAAGGCAAGAATCATACCCTTTGTTTGCCAAAACAACGTTCCGATGGCAGGTGCTGAATTACAACTTTGGTCCGGAGAGGAGGCCCCAAGACTGCCCGACGTACGTTTCGATGAGGATATTCAATCTTCTTCAGGGGATGGGATGCCATGAAGTGCGTACCAGAAGTGCCGGTATTTAAATGGTGGCGGTAATTTTCCGAACCCGGAAATCACATAATGGCGCATGCGCAGATCCATCCGAGAAGTCTTGCGCGATGTACCGCCGTCACGCTATCTCGCGCATGCGCGGGAGCGGGGACGCGTCACCATAGCTCCTGCGCATGCGCGAAGCACAAGACGGCAGCAACAATCGCGGAGACAAGGCAGAGGACCCGGGCATGCGCGCATGAAAGCCGAGAATGGATACAACATACAAAAGGTGCATGTGCATTAAAGTATTCAGACTACCGCATGAAAGAGTTTTCCAAAAGGGTCCAAAGTAACATCGTTAGGTGAATAGGATGCTTATATGGAAAGAGGACCAGATAAAACCAGCATTAGAATAATGGGACCACAAGAACAATTAAAAGAATAAAAATCACACTAACAGTGACAAGAATTGCAGTGAGGCAAAGGGTGGTCACTCGGAGGAGATCAAAGCTAACTAGAATGAAAAGTAAAAGAAATAATGTATAAATTTTAATGATGACAATGATAGCTATATTATAAAAAGGGAGCGTAGCTAATGGACTCATTAAGTCCCTTAGGGACCATGGTGTTCAATGTGAGGATCCATTTAACTTCACATTGTGCCAGGCGCTTTTTAAGGTCACCACCGCTGATCCCCCCGTCTATCATATCGATACCTCTGATTTTCAATTTGGAGGGGTCACAGGAGTGGTGAATCTTAAAATGCCTTGGCAGGGTTTTCAAAAGTGTAACGTCAGTTACTGTCCTGGCTGCAGCAATGTCCCTCACATTTTCTCTAACCCTGATGCGGAGCTCACGTGAAGTGGTGAAGTGAGCCCCACATAAATCAGGGGGCAGGTACAGGTTGCAAAATACACCACATGTGTAGAGCCACACGTGATGTACTGCCGAATATTGTAATTTTTTCCTGCCATCCGAAGAACAAAATTTATACATTATTTCTTTTACTTTTCATTCTAGTTAGCTTTGATCTCCTCCGAGTGACCACCCTTTCCCTCACTGCAATTCTTGTCACTGTTAGTGTGATTTTTATTCTTTTAATTGTTCTTGTGGTCCCATTATTCTAATGCTGGTTTTATCTGGTCCTCTTTCCATATAGGCATCCTATTCACCTAACGATGTTACTTTGGACCCTTTTGGAAAACTCTTTCATGCGGTAGTCTGAATACTTTAATGCACATGCACCTTTTGTATGTTGTATCCATTCCCGGCTTTCATGCGCGCATGCCCGGGTCCTCTGCCTTGTCTCCGCGATTGTTGCTGCCGTCTTGTGCTTCGCGCATGCGCGGGAGCTATGGAGACGCGTCCCCGCTCCCGCGCATGCGCGAGATAGCATGACGGCGGTACATCGCGCGATACTTCTCGGATGGATCTGCGCATGCGCCATTATGTGATTTCCGGGTTCGGAAAATTACCGCCACCATTTAAATACCGGCACTTCTGGTACGCACTTCATGGCATCCCTACCCCTGAAGAAGATTGAATATCCTCATCGAAACGTACGTCGGGCAGTCTTGGGGCCTCCTCTCCGGACCAAAGTTGTAATTCCTCACCTGCCATCGGAATGTTGTTTTGGCAAACAAAGGGTATGATTCTTGCCTTGGCATGATCTTCACACTATACTTGCAAAAACCCTGGACTTACCATGAATTATAGCAACATAGTGATATGCCTTGGCTATATACCCTTGGACTTGCCACTAGCCCTGATATAGTCATCTTCCATTGGTGTTTTATTATTGCTCTCTCTGTATTATACCTGAGTACATTTATGTATGTTCTATTGGTTGCACTATTGCTTCTAAAGTATAAATACGTTGTAAACAGAGGGACATTCATTGTGGATATATTGGGCCTACTTTATCAGGTGCATTTAATGCCTTGTTTGATCCGGTCTTTTAAATTTTCATATTAACCCTTTCAAGTCTCTGTCACCATAGTCTTTAATAAATTATGTATTGCTTGCACTATAAAAACTCGTATTTTCTCCTTTCCTGGATATGATCAGGAGTTTGTGCTACCCGTGTGGTTCCTGGGCATACTGGCAGGCACGATACTGCTTAAGGAACGTGCCTCTGACTGTGGAGCCCACCTGACCAATCCTAAAGGAAGCAAGGGTCGTGCCCATATCCCCTCTTTCCACCATTCCCTAGGTGAGCCACTAATTGGGATGCCCAGCTGACCAACGGGATCACAAGGGAAAGGGGGGTCCAGCCACACCTACAGGGGTTAAATTCAGTGCCCGGGGTCAGTGATTTCCTCTTTCCCTCTGGCTGCCCCCCTAGAAGCTTTTGTTCCTGAGGACCCCATGGAGGCTATTGTCATGGCTGACCCCCTGATGGAGGCCCTGCGGCAGAGAGCGGCACAGGAAGGTGAGCACTGGCTACAAGCCCTTATTTCTGGCCTCAGCGCTCCCCTCCCTGCGCCCTCTCCGGCTTCTCAGGGAATACTATCCATCCCTGGGACTCCGTCCACCGCAGCTCCTCCGGACCTCCCCATAGATCAGTATGCCCAGGCCTCAACCTCACTGGCCCCCACCGCAGCCCCTCCGGACCTCCCCATAGATCAGCCCGAGTACTCGCTAGCCTCCCCCGCAGCCCCACACTCCAGCACTAGCTCCCCCGGGATCCCAGCGACATATCCTACGTCCTTCCAGCCGGTCACTAGCCCCCTGCACACGCAGCTCTCAGCCCAAACCAAGCCCAGGGAGCTGCCGGCCCAGGGAGACCGACGCTCCCAGCGCTGCTCTCGCCCCCCACAGCGCCTCCGGGTCACCGGTGAACCCCTGCATCACCGGCGCCGGACAGGACAAGCTGTGCCCCACGTGGAAGCGCCCCGCCCCCTCCAGAGATCCAGAGCCAGGAGACAAGTCCCCGCCTCCTCTTCCAGGCCGAGCGTCCTGGCTCCGCCCACCATGCAGCGTCATTCCCGGGCACCGCCCACTCCCCTGTTTCAATGCCAGCAGGCGAGCACCTCCCCTCCTACAGGCTCCGCCCCTCCAGCAGGCTCCGGTGTGATGCCTACACAGGAAGCGGGGATCACCAGTGTAATGTCCACAGCTGCGGGTTCCTCTGCTCGGTCTCTCCTGACCGAACAGAGCTGCCTGCAGTAGGGCTATAACGTTACACAGAGTGCACCAATCACCACTGACACACACACCACAGCCCCACTAACAGCCCCCCCTCACACAGCCCTTACCAGACATACAATGCCCCCTATAAATGCTCAGCACACCAGTAACCACGTAATCCCCACTAACTCTCCACATTCAGTGCACACCCCAATATTAACCAGCGGAAACCACTTAGTTACTGCACATAACCCCCCCTGCGAAACGATTAGTACACGTTATAATGTCCCCTCGGTCGCCCCCCAGCGCACCCATAGCCACAGCAGGCGTAGGCATAGGCGCGGCAGGTCCTACCAAACCTCCTCCGACGAGTCCCGACGCCATTCCCCACATCCCTCTAAAAGGCGATCCCCACATTACCATCGGAGACGCAGCTCCCATAGGAGCCGCCACAGATCGCAGTCCTCTAGATGGCGTTCCCCATCATCATCATCATCACAATGGTCCGACAAATCCGAGAGTCCCAACAGACTAGCCCGGCCTCTCGACCGACGCCAGCGGTCACGAGCCGCATCCATGGCTGTCAGCCAGAGAGACCGGTCATCTCCCAGAGCGCCCGGCGAAATTTACCAGACCATCATCCAAGCAGGAGTCCCTCCACCACCCGGAGTCGCTCCTCCAGCCATCATCCTAGCGGGAGCCGGAGTCCCTCCAGCACTTGGAGTCGCTCCTCTAGCCATCATCCCAGCGGGAGCCGGAGTCCCTCCAGCACCTGGAGTCGCTCCTCCGTCCGTCAATCGAGTGGGAGCCGGGGTCCCTCCATCACCTGGAGTCGCTCCTCCGTCCGTCAATCGAGTGGGAGCCGGAGTCCCTCCATCACATGGAGTCGCTCTTCCTGCATCACACATCGGTGAGTTCTCCGAAGCCAATGCACACGACACTGTACATAATATCGTGTTACATCTCGTGGCTCTCCTGAGGCAAGGACTGAGGCAGTCTCCCATTCCTTGCCTGCCACGAGCACTCCTGCTCAGCAGCGCCGAAGGTCTGCCAGACTGCGCAGTGTGCAGGAGATACCTTCTCAGAGAGGCAGCAGAAGGGTGACACCTAGTGGTTCTCCTGTTACAAGGAGTGAAGCGGTCTCCCATTCCTGGCCTGCCGCAGACTCTCCTGCTCAGCGGCCCCGAAGGTCTGCGAGGCTGCGCAATGTGCAGAGGTTTACTGCTCAGGGAAGCAGTGAGATTCCCGTTATCTCTGCACATTGTGAGACCGAGGATCCCGCCTCTATTTCCCAGAGGCAGGAGGGTGAGCATGTGCAATGCGTGGTGGGTCCTGATTCGCTCACTGACGTCACACGGCTTGATGACAAGGCTGGTGACGTGGTGAATCCTGACTGGCCAGGCTGGGACGTCGTGGACCCTGATTGGGTCAAGTCCGTCATCTCCGCCTCGCGCCCGCCCTCGGGTGGAGCTGCACCTCCTTAAAAGCTCCCCCTGCCATCATGGTGGCGCGCGACTGTCCTTCTATGTTTGGATGTCTAGCAGCGTGCTGCCACGCCACTGCTCAGGCATTACTGTCTCTTGTGGGCTTGGCCCTTGCTGCTCCGGCAGTACCTCGTTTGCAGGCCGTGTTCCTGCCTTGCTGCTGCGGCAGTACCCCCGTCAACAGGCCGTGTTTGTGACGGGGTGTACATCAGAGCAAAGAGAGACAACAGGCCGAGGATGATCCAACAGGTTTACTAACAGGAATACAGGAACAGCACACGACAAGTCCAAATAAAACAGATTCGGGGGCACCTCCCGATAATCCAAAGTGCCAGATCACAACGTAATAGTCCTTTTCAGAGTCCCAGAAATCCCACACAATCCACTGGACGGCGAGGTCTGTCCGCAGATTCAGATCTCGCTCCCTTCCTCTTCAAAAACTCAACTCCCAACTGCATTTAGAAACAGGAGTGAATTGTTTGAGCTCGTGGGCCCGCCCCTCAAGGGTAGGGGTCTATGCAATGGTTGGGCCCACTAGAAGATTCTAGAAGGTTGGCTCCGAGATGTCTACAGGTTTGTGTAGTTGGCGTTATCCACTGCTTACGAAACAATGAGAAGTTCCCCTGGCTGTGTGGACAGGAGATAATTGCATTATGGGCCCAGAGACACAGGAGATGGGGGGAAGGTATGGTTACTTACATCCCAAGACATTTCAAAGTGTTCAGTAAGTACAACCAAAGGAAAGTGACATCACATCCTGACATAGTATTACAGCAAATACAGTGAGAAGGTAAAATACATCATGACAATTCCTTCCCCTCCCAACTTGTGTACGTACTAGGGACCTCTACAGGTCGCTGGTTAAGTACACGCAGGCATGGCTGACAGGACTCAAGGCTCCTCTTGCCTGGACAGTCCATCTGCATTTTGGTGTTGGCTGCCCCTTCTATATTGTATGGTAAAGTTATAGGGCTGCAGAGCCAGGCTCCATCGCAGTAAGCGTCCATTGTCCCCAGAGACTCTGTTCAGCCAGGTGAGGGGATTGTGATCAGTAACCACAGTGAATTCCCGTCCATACAGATACGGCCGTAGTTTCTTAAGGGCCCACACTACAGCCAGACATTCCTTCTCAACAGTTGCATAGGCCACTTCTCGGTCCAGCAGTTTCCGGCTGAGATAGGCGATGGGGTGCTCGTCCCCAGCTGCATTCACCTGGCTGAGGACAGCTCCCAGTCCATAAGCAGAGGCATCCGTTTGCACAATGAATCTCCTCTTGTAGTCTGGAGCAGCCAGGACAGGATCGCAGATCAAAGCATCCTTCAGCCGGTTAAAAGCCTCATCACAGGCTGGAGTCCAGATCACCAGCCGGGGCATTGTTTTCTTGGTCAGGTCGGTAAGAGGCTTGGCCACAGTACTGAAATGAGAAACAAATTTTCGGTAATAACTGGCAGTGCCCAGAAAAGCCATAACTTGTTTCTTAGTTTGGGGTACAGGCCAGTCTCTAATAGCCTGGATTTTGGCAGGCTCAGGTCGGAGCTTCCCTCCTCCCACTCTATGTCCTAGGTACTGGACTTCCCCCATCCCCAATTGGCATTTATCGGGTCGAATAGTTAGGCCGGCTGCAAGAATCAGGTCCAAAATAATGGCTACTTGATTCAGATGTTCCTCCCATGTGTGGCTGAAGACGGCGATATCATCCAAGTAGGCACAAGCAAAGTCATCACATCCCCGGAGGATCTGATCCACCATTCTCTGGAAGGTGGCCGGGGCATTTTTCATTCCAAAAGGCATGCTTAGAAATTCATACAGACCAAAGGGGGTTATAAAAGCGGACCGTTCTCTCCCTTCATCCGTTAGAGGGATCTGCCAGTATCCCTTACTGAGATCCAAGGTAGTGACATATCGGGACCCAGCCAGTCGGTCTAGAAGTTCGTCAATACGAGGCATTGGGTAAGGATCGCTGACGGTATGGTCGTTTAGTCGCCGATAGTCCACACAAAATCGAGTACTCCCATCCTTCTTGGGTACTAACACCACAGGGGAGGCCCAAGGGCTATGGGAGGCCTGGATTACCCCAAGCTGTAACATCTCCTCCAGTTCGTGCTGCATGGTGTTTCGAACTGATTCAGGTACCCGGTAAGGAGCCAGTTGTATGGGACGGATGCCCTGAGTGTCCACATGATGTTGGGTGACGGTGGTTCGACCTGGTTGGGATGAGAAAGCAGCCCGTCTCTGTTGAAGCACTTCCAGCATCTGGATTTTCTGTAAGGAGTCCAGGTAATCTCCCAGGGGAACCTGTTCCACAGTGGATGGGGCTCTCGCTGCTTCCACGAGATCAGGTAGAGAGTCCTCATCCTCTTGACCATCTTCTGAAGCCAACCGACAGCTTGCTATCATTGGAATGTTCCGGTCATGGTACTCCTTAATCATATTCACATGGACAGTCTTTTGCCTTAGCCCCTGATCATCTAAAGCAAGAAGGTAATTGGTATCATTCAGTTTTCTGAGAACCCGGAAGGGACCCTCCCATGTGGTCTGCAGTTTATTCTGCCGATGGGGAACAATCATTAAGACTTGTTGTCCTTCTACAAACTCCCGATAGCGTGCGTTACGGTCATACAATGTCTTCTGTCTGGTTTGAGCCATACGCAAATGACTCTGTGCAAAACTAGCAAGTTGGGCCAAGGTTTCTCGCAGCTTTAGGACATAAGGGACAACAGGGGTTCCTGTATCTTCAACTTGCCCCTCCCAGTATTCCTTGAGCAGGGTTAAGGGTCCTCGGACCTTTCTTCCATAGAGTAGTTCAAAGGGGGAGAACCCAGTGGACTCCTGGGGAACTTCCCGATAGGCAAACAAGAGATGGGGTAGGTACTTCTCCCAGTCTGAATCTCGGTCCGTGAAGGCCCTCAGCATATTCTTCAGAGTGCCGTTGAATCGTTCACAAAGTCCATTTGTTTGGGGATGATACGGGGTCATTCGGATCGCTCGTACTCCACAGGTGCGCCACAGACACTGGACCAACTCTGACATAAACTGGGAGCCTTGGTCCGACAAGATCTCACTGGGGAATCCTACTCTGGTAAAAATAATAACCAAGGCCTCGGCCACCTTGGCTGCAGAGATACTTGACAAGGCCACGGCTTCTGGATATCGGGTGGCGTAGTCCACAACAGTGAGAATGTACTGCTTTCCAGATTTACTTGGTTTAGCCAGAGGTCCAATGATATCAACAGCTACTCTTTGAAAGGGTTCTTCTATTATAGGGAGCGGTTGCAGGGGTGCCTTTGGGTGATCTCCGGGTCGCCCTCTACGCTGACATATGTCACAAGTTCGGCAGAAATGCGCCACTGCTTGGGAAATCCCCGGCCAATAAAAAGTTTGAGTCAATCGTCTCTCGGTGCGGGTTTTGCCTTGATGGCCAGCCGTAGGAATGTCATGAGCCAGGTGTAATAGGGGAATTCTGTACTTCTGAGGAACAATCAGCTGTTTGCTATAAGTCCAGGGCTTATCTAGGGAGTCGGCATTGGCAACCCGATACAGAAGTCCATTTTCTCTGATAATTCTTTCTCCGTTTTCCCCTAGCTGCCCTATTTCAGCCCGAGTTCTAAAACTAGCAAGGGTGGGGTCAGTCTCTACTTCTTGTCTAAACTGAACTTTATCCCAAGTAACATTCATATTATCCCCACAAGAAGAATCACTCACCGGCTGTAATGGCAGTTCTGGTGGCCTCAGTTCCATGGATGGGTTGTACACGTCCACATGGGCTGCTCTCTTGGCTTGACTTCTGGTTACCGCACCGACAAAGTGGTAATGAAGATTCCCCACATCATTTCCTAGAAGAACGTCTGCAGGGAGGCCGCTCATCACACCGACCACACATTGTTTTGCCCCAAAGCCATAATCCAGGGTCACACTCGCTCTTGGAATATATCTCTGGGTACCTCCTGCCAGTTCAATGGCAATTCCTGGTCCCTTTTGAATTGCTTGTGGTTGAATTACTCGGGGATCGGCTATGGTGAGGAAAGCCCCAGTGTCACGGAAGCCAACAACTTTTTGGCCATCCAGCACGACCTCCTGTAGATGTTTGTCCTGAAGATCAGAAGAACAGGTGGCTGGAGCTCGCACCCCATAGACTCCGGGTAGGGGAGCCAGGATATCTGAGTCACTTGGCAAGTCATCAGGCACAGAATCCAGCTCTTCTCCTGGTGAAGGTGTCTGTAGGTAATGAACAGGCAAAGGCGGTCTGTAGCTGTTCTGTCTACGAACACCTGGACATTGGAATTGCATGTGCCCAGGCTGCCCACATCCATAACATCTGCGCTCTGGGATTCTTCCTCCGCGTCGTATTCCCAAAGGTGGAGCATGAGTAATGCGAGGCACAGTCACACGAAGGTCCCCATGAGTTGACGGTCTAGGGTGATGGTGAACATTGGGGCCAGAAGGACCAGGGGCCACCAGCGTTGGGGGGTTGGTGTTTTTTTTCTCACTGGGTAGTAGTTTTTTCCACTGAGGCTTGATGGTGAGAGCCTCATCAGCTAGAGCTGCAGCTTCCTCCACAGTGGCTGGTCTCCTTTCACGCACCCATTCCCGGATCTCAGCGGGGCACTTGAAGTAAAACTGCTCTTTTAGGAGGACCTGGAGGACGGTCTCCAAGGTTAAGGCCTCCTCTGCCTCCAACCAACGATGCCACAGATGTTTGAGTTTGTGGGCATACATCTTGAAGGACACTTCCTCATCACATGCTAGAGTACGGAACTGAGTCCTGTAAGTGTCTGGCGTTACAGCATAATGTTCTAGAATAGTCTGTTTAATATCCGCATACTCACAGTTCCACCGAGGGTCCATAGCTCTATAGGCTGCAGCAGCTCCACCCTCTAAGAGCCCAACCAGATGCCGGACGCGCTCCCTTTCTGGGACTTCCATTAATCGACACTGATGCTCAAAGTCCTGGAAGAAGCCCTCAATGTCACCAGCAGCCTCATTAAACTGCTTGAAGTCTTTGCGGGACACTCTGGGAAGTTCCCTCATGATGGGTGCTGGGGTTACAGTCTGTCTGGAACCTCTCGCGGTTCCACAGCGAGCTGCTTATCCAGCAATGCCATCTCCTCCATCCTGCGCTCCTTCTCTTCAGCTCCACGCATGGCCTCCCTCTTATCTTCTATGGTGGCCTCATCTCCAAGCAGTGCCATCTTTTCCTTGTACCACACAACCCATTGACTTTTTTGGGTATTCACCTCCGGCTCCCGTCTTTGCTCCCCTTGCTGTGGAAATTGTTCCTCGGTGCCATCTTGCAGGCAAGCGTGTTCCAATGCCTCAATTAGTTGCTCCTTAGAGAGTCCTTTGTAGCCGACACCTAATTCACGGGCCTTTGTTTGTAGACTCGCCACAGTCCAGTTCCTGTATCCTGAGGTTCTGGTTTCAGACGTCGATTGGCTGTTGTCCTCCATTTCTTCTGCTCTGATCCCGCCGCTGCCACCAGTTTGTGACGGGGTGTACATCAGAGCAAAGAGAGACAACAGGCCGAGGATGATCCAACAGGTTTACTAACAGGAATACAGGAACAGCACACGACAAGTCCAAATAAAACAGATTCGGGGGCACCTCCCGATAATCCAAAGTGCCAGATCACAACGTAATAGTCCTTTTCAGAGTCCCAGAAATCCCACACAATCCACTGGACGGCGAGGTCTGTCCGCAGATTCAGATCTCGCTCCCTTCCTCTTCAAAAACTCAACTCCCAACTGCATTTAGAAACAGGAGTGAATTGTTTGAGCTCGTGGGCCCGCCCCTCAAGGGTAGGGGTCTATGCAATGGTTGGGCCCACTAGAAGATTCTAGAAGGTTGGCTCCGAGATGTCTACAGGTTTGTGTAGTTGGCGTTATCCACTGCTTACGAAACAATGAGAAGTTCCCCTGGCTGTGTGGACAGGAGATAATTGCATTATGGGCCCAGAGACACAGGAGATGGGGGGAAGGTATGGTTACTTACATCCCAAGACATTTCAAAGTGTTCAGTAAGTACAACCAAAGGAAAGTGACATCACATCCTGACATAGTATTACAGCAAATACAGTGAGAAGGTAAAATACATCATGACAGTGTTCCTGTCCCAGGTGAGCTCCTCAAGTCTCCATTGGACTCACCTGGTTATTGAATGCACACGTGCGTGGGCACCTCTGTGCTACCCTCGTGCCATATTCTCGTGACTTCCACTGGCACACGTGCGTGGGCACCTCTGTGCTTCCCCGTGCAACAGGTACACCGAGCCGTGAGATCTGTGCCATACAACCCTCACGGGTTAGGGCAGATCGGTGTACATAGATCGTCTGTGACATTCCAGACGATCGCTAGCAGCAACCCGCTCACTCTTCACCCACCATAGCGGCGGTCCCTTACACCGCACAGTGGACCTTGACCGGCGGAAGCAGTCCATTTCCCATCTTGGCACGCTTCCCCGGGTCCCCCTCGTAACAATATCGGGCATAACGCAGTGGGGAACGAGCTAGCGTCAACCATTAAGGCATTAATTCAACAGCTGACGCGTTCTAGCGCTACACCAGAAGATAAAGCAACACCTCAGCTAGCGAGCCTTCACAAGGACGCGTTCTTCTGCGGTATTAGCCCCCTAGGTGCACACATAGATCAGGAGACAAGAGACAAAATCTGGAATAATGACTATATTGACATATGGTCCTTATTATCCCCCGACCAACTGACTATAGATAAAGAAAGGAGGACAAACGACTGTTCATACGACAGAAATAGACCGAAAATAGCGCAGACGATGAATAATTGGCTACAGGCTTTCGCAGTCTTAGGCTGTATTATGGGCCAGAAGCATCCGGAACGCTGCTCCGAGCTCTATATATATCAGGATCTGATATATAACTCATACAAGGCCCATGGCGGGTCAGCCTGGCGGCGGTATGACGAGGAGTTCCGCAGGCGGCTGGCCCTGCAACCCAGCCTAGGCTGGGGAGTTAAAGCGACAGACGTATGGTTACGACTGATGCGGTCACAGAAGCAGCCCCCCTTTTCATCTACGACCACTAGCTACCCCGCAGCCCAACACTCAGTGGTCGTGCGAAAAAACGGGCCCTGCTGGCTATTTAATGAGGGAAATTGCCGTTTCCACGCGTCGTGCAGATACAGACACGACTGCTCTGCTTGTGGAGGAGGACACCCAGCAGCAAGGTGTACCCGTCCAGCAATCAGGGTGCCTACAAGGCAGAACCCCGGTGAGCGTAACCGC
Source organism: Anomaloglossus baeobatrachus (assembly GCF_048569485.1). Classification (NCBI taxonomy): domain Eukaryota; kingdom Metazoa; phylum Chordata; class Amphibia; order Anura; family Aromobatidae; genus Anomaloglossus; species Anomaloglossus baeobatrachus. The sequence continues at coordinate 83,630,609 of NC_134363.1, read as the reverse complement.
AATGGCCCCCTGGTTAAACCTCTACCCTAATAAAGAAGCTGCAAGGCAATTGCACTCCGGCTTTACACACGGTTTCATTATCCCCTTCAAACCTAATAGAACACCAACCCTGGCACATAACCTAAAATCCACTCGCGAATTCCCCGACATCTTGAAACAAAAAATTCAAAATGAAGTAAACCTAGGCCGAATGGCGGGCCCCTTTCAATCAATCCCTTTCCAAAATATCAGAATATCCCCGCTAGGCATTATCCCAAAAAAGGAGCCCGGGAAGTATCGTCTAATCCATCATCTGTCCCACCCAAAAGGCGCATCGGTTAACGACGGAATCCCCCCAGAGGAAGCATCGGTAACATACGCGTCCTTTGACAAAGCAGTAGAATTAGTCCGCGCAGCGGGGCCCGGTGCCCTGCTAGCTAAATCAGACATAGAGGCGGCATTCCGCCTATTACCCGTGCATCCCGACTGCTTCCACCTGCTAGGCTGCAAGGTGAACGAACACTATTATTACGATATGTGTCTGCCAATGGGATGTTCCATCTCATGTCACTACTTTGAGCTGTTCAGTTCGTTCCTGGACTGGGTAGTTCGTTACGAAACAGGCAGCAATTCCCTGATCCATTACCTCGACGACTTTTTATTCGTCGGCCCCCTAAACTCTAAACTCTGCTCCCTCCTCCTCACAAAATTTAAATTTATAGCTCAGCGCTTCGGTGTCCCGCTATCACCCGAAAAAACAGTCGGCCCCTGTAACGTTTTACCTTTCCTCGGCATCGAGATAGACACTAACACAATGGTTTTTCGCCTGCCAGCAGAGAAAATTCAAAAAACACTGCATATGCTGGAGGGTTTCTGTGAGGCGAAAAAGGTTACCCTCCAGCAGATGCAGTCCTTTGCTGGGTCTGCTGACATTCGCCAGCCGCGTAATGCCGGTCGGCAGGGCCTTCTCTCGGAGATTATCACTAGCAACAAAGGGCATCTCCCAACCAGGCCATAGAATCAGGCTCACTCGCTCGCTGAAGGCAGACTTACTAGTCTGGAAGACTTTCCTTCAATCCTTCAATGGCCATACCTGCGTCATGGCTAAAGAGACGTCAAGCACAGACCTAGGGCTCACTGTAGGAGGATGTAATAAAAAGAGCTTTGCGGCAATCTACAAGAACCAGTGGTGTACCGGCAGCTGGCCGGATCTGTGGGCCACATCAAGCTGGGGGAGTGATCCAGCCCTGCTAGAAATATTCACAATAGTATTGTCCGTGGAGTTATGGGGTCATCAGCTAGAAAACTCAAACATTCGATTTCCAACAAAAAATCCAATAACGGCGAAGAGCTTAAATTACATGTCGTCTGCGTCGCTGCCCTTACTGGCTCTGCTACGCAGGCTCGCCCTTCTATGCCTGAGACACAACATCTGGTGCCGAGCCCATATAACGGCGGACATAGACGATAACCTTGTTAACTCTCTTTTATGTTCCGATTGGCAGGCCTTCACAGACCATCTCCCAATGGCGCATCCAGAGGGTATCCCGTGTCCTCCATCGCTATGGGACACTGTAGCCAATCACTAATGCCTCTAATCCGTGCCTCGTTACACCGGCTACCTGGCAGGTCTATGGTAAGGCTTGGGAGGAGTGGTGTTCACTAATCCAGGGTAGGCCCGTTCATAACTGCGACCGCGCAAGAAGCGAAGTGACGACGGAATTTTTGCTTCGGCTCAAAGAACAAGGGGCGTCGGGCACGTCGGCACAACGGCATTTATCGGGGATAGCCTTCTTTTTTCAATTAGCAGGGTGGGTGGATGTGACGAAGTTCTTTGTCATTAAGCAAGCCATTAAAGGCTGGAAAAGGCTTCAACCGAGCCAGGAATGTCGCCGCCCCATGTCATTGAAATTACTACACGACATGATTGCAATATGCCCCTCAATATGCAAGTCTCCATACGAGGCGTCCCTCATATCAGCAGCCTTCGCTATCGTTTTTTTCGGCGCGCTGCGCATTGGTGAATTATTACCACGCTCAAAAACAGCATCTGAAGGCGGGTTACTCAACGAGGATTTAGTCATATGCAGCAACGCTCTGCGCATTCGCGTGCGTAAATCCAAATGCGACCCCACCAGGAGGGGCACGTGGGTCCTGGTTAACTCAGCGGACGGCCCAGTGTGCCCACTAAAAATAGTCAAACAGTACGTGCTGATCAGACACGCAAGCAGATTTTTTCTTTCCCATACGGACGGGTCCCCGCTTACCAAGTATCAATTCCAAGCAATGTTTAAGCAGTGCTTAGCGAAAGCTGGGGATAATCCGAAGGAATACGGGACGCATTCCTTCCGAATCGGGGCAGCCACTGAGGCAGCGAGGGCAGGAGTAACGGAGGCTGAAGTGCAGAGAATGGGTCGATGGAAGTCCGCTTGCTTTGCCAGATATATAAGACCGGATTTGCTGAAATAACACGTTTATCTATTACAGGCGACTGCAGACCGGCAGTCTGGGTAGTTGGTCACTCTTATATTTACTGGGCAGAAAAAAGAGCCATGATTCGACCAGGAGGAAAGAACCTTGGCTTCAGAAACGTTGAGGTCAATTGGAGAGGCATCAGAGGGCTAAGATGGCAACAAGTTTTCCCGGAGATGGTGGACATCTCCAGGTCGGCCACGGGGCCGTTGGTAGTGGTGATTCATGCTGGTGGCAATGATTTGGTGAAACGCAGTACGGTCGAACTACTAACAGTGATGAAGACGGACATCGAACGTTTGACCTACCTCTTCCCGGATACAGTATGGGTGTGGTCAGAGATAGTACCACGAGCGGTATGGCACGGAGCAAAAAATGCAAATGGCATAGAGCGGTCAAGGAGAAAGATCAATGCGAGAATGGCAAAATTCATGAGAGAAAGATGTGGTATCGTGGTGCGTCACCACCAGTTGGAAGGCGATAACTCTGCACTGTTGAGAGCAGACGGAGTGCACCTTACGGACATTGGTCAAGACATTTTGTTGTCTGGGATACAGGACGGAGTGGATCAGGCCCTGAAGGTGATGGGTGGGGTCGGAGTCCTGTGTAGGCGGTACACATGATCCTCCGTGGCGGAAAAAGGCGGAGAGGGGGCCAAGGTCGTAACCGCTCGTTGGCTGCATGCCGGTCGGTCGCAGACAAGGTTGCGGCGACGAGCTCGTAATGACATGGAAGGCCCCTTCTCTACCTACGAACTTAATAAACTGTGACCGACCTGTTTCACCCCATCTAGGCCTGTCTGTGTTTTCATTTGGGGACTGGGGGGAAGAGGGGAGGGCACCGCTTCAGACATACGGGTCTCCACAGTCTGGCAGGCACGATACTGCTTAAGGAACGTGCCTCTGACTGTGGAGCCCACCTGACCAATCCTAAAGGAAGCAAGGGTCGTGCCCATATCCCCTCTTTCCACCATTCCCTAGGTGAGCCACTAATT
>NC_134363.1:83617164-83622164 GCF_048569485.1 Anomaloglossus baeobatrachus | reverse complement strand
AATGCTAGAAAGATGAAAAACACATTGCCAGAATCCCTGCTTCGTGCGGAACCCAGCGCACCGTCTCACCTGACGAGGAGATCGACGGAATCACGACAAATTAGTATTGGCCAGTAAAATTGTGCTAGAGGTGTTGTGTTTGGTATCAATGTAACTGTAAAATCGAGATATTAAATATGACGCTAATATCTTTCACCTGTGTGACCCAGGAGCAAAGATATGAAAAACCCTAGAATTATGGAACTCTGTGAACATCAGAGCACAGCCCACAAGTGACTGTAAAATGATGTCACAGGCAAGGGGGGCTAGCAAGAGCATAAGAGACAGTTCCTGTCTGGGGGGGCGCAGTCAGTACTTAGGAGGGCATCATGAAGGGTGATGCTGGCCGATTCTAACATCTCTTGGAGACCCTCCCTCCATAAGCAGACGTCACTTCTATGGCAGAAGCTTAGTAAGTTTCACGTTTATACCTTTTATTTTAATGTAACTGTTATGCCGTAATGTGTATTGTTCCCTTTTGTAACTTCTTGTATATTCTTTAAACACTGCCTATTTTCGGATTAAATATATAAAAATTTAAGAGTTTCCTTCCTTATGCTTTATATACGAATCCAAAACCCCGAAGGGCCTTATGCTATCTGAAACGGGTTCCCAGCTACCTGTAGAAAGTCTGGGTGGTGGCAGCGTAATTGTTATTGCATAGAATTATTGGAGTGCTATCATTAAGGGTACCGAGGTATATAAATATTCCATTAGCAGGAATCAGAGATATACATTTACCCTTGCTGTGAGACCTCCAATATTTGGCATTATCAGCTCAGCAGCCTCATCTTATGCATTGTCCTGCAGTACCAAAAGTGGCCTGCAGACAAGGGGGGCGCTAGAGAGTAGTCGTGTGTAACAAATCAGTGAACAGCTGCGGATTTCTGAGGGACTTCCCCGGCTGTTCGTGACAAATTGGTGGCAAGCGGTGGGATATATAAAGCATTAGTGATCTGGTTTGAGCAATCATCCCTGTCACTAAAAACTTGCAAAAGTTTTGAGGATTGAACTCAGTGTTTAAATATACCTGGAACAATACTGTACGTGTAGCAGTTACCCCCTCCCCTTCTCTCTTGTTTTCTATCCTATCTTTTATTTGGCAATTATGGAGGCTGTGTCAGAAGCCTGGTACAATCAGCAGAAGAAGGAAGTTCTTGCTGCACTCTGCAGATCCAAGTTGATTGATGGCCATGGCAAAACGAGGCAAGACCTCATTAAAGAACTTTTACAATGGGACGCAGAGCACGTTCATTCCCCCAGTGCTGGAGAAGAGGAGGCAAGCCAAGCCCAGGATAGTGCTTCTGCAGAGTCCCCACCATCAACTGCAAGCCAGAGCAGTGACCGGGGCAACATGGACTCTTTCCTGAAGATGGCTCTACAACAATTCGCTGCAGATGACCGGCAGGGACGGCTAAACCTCATTCAGCAATATCGAGAGGCTGAGAGAGCCGAGCGAGAGGCTGAGAGAGCCGAGCGAGAGGCTGAGAGAGCCGAGCGCCAGGCTCAGGCCGAGCGAGAGGCTGAGAGAGCCGAGCGAGAGCGCCAAGCCCAGAGAGACCATGAATTGAATATCCTCAAAGCCCGGCAGCAGACATCTTCCTCACTAAACGGTGAGTCCAATAATGCCAGCAGCTTTAAGCCCCGACCGGAGCACTTTCCTGTGATGGAAAAGGACGGGAATTTGGACAGCTTTCTGACGGGATTTGAAAAGACTTGCTTGCAGTACCAGTTGCCCGCAACACAATGGGCACAATACTTAACCCCAGGGCTGCGAGGCAAGGCCCTGGACGCGTTTGCCAGTCTCCCTCAAGAGCAGAGTGGAGACTATGGGGCCATAAAGCAGGCCCTAGTACGGAAGTATCAGCTGACTCCGGAGGTGTACCGAAAAAAATTCCGGACCCTCCAGCTCGGACCTCATGACAGCTACAGCGATTTGGAGGGTGGGCTCCAGCGCACCTTTGACCAGTGGATCCAAGGACTGTCCGTTACAACCTTTGAGGAGTTAAAGGACCTCATGGTGAAGGACCAACTCCTACATGTCTGTCCTGTGGAGGTTCGACAGTTTGTTATGGACCGAGAGCCCAAGGAGGCCTCAAAAGCAGCCCAGATTGCCGACGCCTATGTGGCCAACCGTGCATCGGAGGTGCGGAAGCCGTCCACCACTAGCTGGAAAGGGGGTAAGATGACAACTACAACCACCCCTGCCCCTACCAGCCGACCTCCCGTAGGTCCTGTTTCATCAACCAGTGCCCGGCCCACCTCTGACACTCGCAGGTGTTTTTCCTGCAACCTGCCTGGACACCTCAGCTCTGGTTGCCCAGAGAGGCAGAAGAGGAACCCCACATCCAAGGCCCAAGGGCCCACTGGAACTGTCCTTTTGGCAAGGAAGGCGGGTGGTAGGGCCTGCGAAAACCTACACCCCGTCACCGTAGGCGGAACCCCCACTGTGGGGCTCAAGGACACTGGGGCCGACAGAACACTGGTCCGCCCTGAACTGATACCCCCTGAAAACTTTATCCCGGGGAAACTCCTGACTGTCGCCTTGGCGGGGGGTGTCCACCACTCCTTCCCAATGGCCCTGATTCCCCTCGACTGGGGTGCTGGGAGAGGGTGGAGGGAAGTGGGGGTGGATGAACATCTACCAACCAATGTTTTATTGGGGACTGATCTGGGGCGATTAGTTGCACAATTTCTCCCTGATGATCCTCCCGAATCCAAAAAGTCATGTGATACAAATGTTGTTGATCAGTCATGTGATGCAAATGTTGTTAAATCATGTGATGCAAATGTTGTTGATAAGTCATGCGACCCGAATGCGGATACCCAGAACGTAATTACAAATGTTGTGCATGGTAATAATGTGGAGATTTGTACAGGGGAACTCAGCCATGCCACGCGGCAGGGTGACGTGGCTGAGGACGACCCCAAGGTAGCAAGTGTCTGTGCTGACAGAGATGGAGGCAGACATGAGAACCACGAGGACAGTGGTCAAATGCAGCTGAGCAGTGTCACAGCGGACAGTGACACAGCCAGTAGTACCTGTCAGGCTGATGGGGAAGAGTGGTTATTCCCCGGGGAGACAGCCTTCATCGGTGCTGTCACCCGCAGTCAGAGTGCCCAGAACGCAAATGAAACCCTGCCTTCTGACACCTCTTCACCCAGAGGGATAACGGAACTGGTGATGGACCCAGAGCAGGTCCCAGAGGGTCCCGGTGAGGTTGGAACCTTAACGTCACTTTTGGCTGCCTCTAGCCAAGAGTTTCAGGTGGCTCTACGAACTGATGCCAGTCTAGAGACGTTAAGGGACCTCGCAGAGAAGCCCTCCTCCGAGACCGATAAGGAGAGGGTATTCTGGGACCAGGGAAAGTTGTACCGGGAGACAATTCCCTGTAACCCCCAACAAGAGTGGCTGAAGGAAAAACAGCTGGTGGTGCCTCACCGCTTTAGGAGTGAGTTGCTGCGGATTGCCCATGAGATCCCACTCGCCGGACACTTGGGGGTTAGCAAAACCAAGGCCCGGCTGTCTCACCACTTCTATTGGCCCAAAATGGGGACAGATGTTGCCAACTACTGCCGCTCCTGTATCACATGTCAAAGAGTGGGAAAGTCAGGGCCTGCTCCCAAAGCTCCCCTGATCTCTTTGCCGGTGATAGAGGAGCCTTTCCAGAGGGTCGCTGTGGACATTGTCGGGCCTCTGGCCGTCCCCAGCAGCTCTGGAAAACGGTTCGTCCTTACTGTGGTAGACTATGCTACCCGGTATCCGGAGGCAGTGGCTCTGTCCTCAGTTAGAGCCGATAAGGTGGCAGATGCCCTCTTGACCATATTCTCCCGAGTAGGATTTCCCAGGGAGATGCTTACCGACCAGGGGACTCAGTTCATGTCTCGTCTAATGGAGGCTCTCTGTACGAAAATGCAGGTGCGGCATCTGATATCAAGCGCTTATCACCCACAGACCAATGGTTTGTGTGAGCGATTTAATGGTACACTTAAGCAGATGCTTAAGATGCTGGTTGAGTCACATGGACGCGACTGGGAGCGGTATCTCTCACACCTGCTGTTTGCCTACAGAGAGGTACCACAGGCCTCAACGGGGTTTTCCCCCTTCGAGCTCCTGTATGGCCGACGAGTCCGGGGGCCTCTTGGTCTGGTAAGGGAATCCTGGGAAGAGGAACTGAATTCCCCAGAAGTGTCCGTTGTGGAGTATGTCATTCGGCTCCGTGACAAAATGCAGTCAATGACGCAGATGGTGCATGAGAATATGGCGCAAGCCCAGGCCAGCCAGAAGCGATGGTACGACCAACACGCTCGAGAGCGGGTGTACGAAGTGGGTCAGAAGGTGTGGGTCCTAGTCCCAATGACCCAGAACAAGCTTCAGGCGGCCTGGGAGGGTCCATACCTGGTGCATCAGCGCCTCAATGATGTAAACTACGTGGTCACCATCGACCATGCCAGGAAGAGGCAAAAGGTCTTCCATGTCAACATGATGAAAGCTCATCATGACAGGGAAGCCTTTGCCCTTCCTGTGTGTAGTCTTCCCGAGGAAGGCGAAAGTGAAGTCTTGGTGGACTTGCTCGCCTCGGCCCGGGATGGAGGGTCTATCGAGGAGGCGGCATTCAACCCACAGCTATCCTTGGACCAAAAGTCCCAGCTGCGGGAGGTATTCCGGCCCTACCTGATGACCTTCACGAATGTCCCAGGGAAGACATCCCTAGCCACCCACCAGGTGGACACAGGGAGTCATTCCCCAGTTCGTCAACCCCCATACCGTGTCTCCCTAGAGGTACAAAAGGACATAAAAAGGGAGATCGATGAAATGCTAGTCCTGGGAGTGATCCAGAGGTCCAAAAGTGCATGGGCCTCGCCTGTAGTCTTGGTTCCCAAAAAGGACCGGACAACCCGGTTTTGTGTGGACTACAGGAGGCTAAATGCAATCACAGCACCCGATGCGTACCCAATGC
>NC_134363.1:83597164-83599664 GCF_048569485.1 Anomaloglossus baeobatrachus | reverse complement strand
CGATGACCCCCAGGCGTAACATTGTCTTTACTTCCTCCGATATGGCTTGTCGTCGAGCCTCCGGTACTCGGTATGACTTCAGGCGTACCTTCAGGTGGGGCTCGGTGACAATATCATGTCGTATCAGACTGGTCCTACCGGGCAGCTCGGAGAAGACATCGGGGTTCTGCTGAACCAACCGTCTGGCCTCTCGCCTCTGTGTCTTGGTGAGGGCTTCTCCAATCCTTACTTCTGGTTCGTCCTCTCCAGAGGTCGCTGGAGCCGGATGTGAACGACCCGAAGAGGAGGGAGGTGGGGAAAAAAACAGCCATCAGGCTTTCCCGTTCCTGCCACGGTTTTAATAGGTTGACATGGTATATTTGTTCAGGTTTCCGCCTACCGGGCTGCAATACTTTATAGTTAACCACCCCGACTCTTTCCTTTATCTCGTAGGGGCCTTGCCACTGAGCCAGGAATTTACTCTCCGCCGTGGGAATCAATACCAACACCCGATCCCCGGGATTAAAGGTCCGCACGGTGGCTTGTCTATTGTAGCGGGCCGCTTTGCGCGGCCTGAGCCTCCTGTAAATGCTCCTTCACAATTGGCATGACCGCGCTTATGCAGTTCTGCATACCCAAAATGTGTTCAATCACGCTTTTATGGGGGGTGGGCTCCTGCTCCCAGGTTTCTTTTGCCAGGTCCAACGAATCCCCGGGGATGTCGCCTGTATAACAATTCAAAAGGCGAGAAAACCCCGTGGATGCCTGTGGCACCTCTCGTATGGCAAACATCAAATAGGGAAGCATCATATCTCCAGTCTTTCCCGTCTTTGGAAATCACCCTTTTGAGCATGGTTTTCAGGGTTTTATTGAATCGTTCCACTAAACCATCCGTCTGAGGGATGATACACGGACGTACGCATCTGCTTGAATCTGGAGTAGCCGGCATAGCTCTTTGGTCACTTTAGACATGAATGGGGTCCCCTGATCCGTAAGGATCTCCTTGTGCAACCCCACCCGGCAGAACACAGCAAACAACTCCCGAGCTATAAGCTTGGCTGCAGTATGTCTGAGAGGTATCGCTTCTGGATACCGGGTGGCATAGTCAACGATCACTAGGATATGCTGGTGCCCTCGAGCAGACTTTACGAGGGGCCCCACCAGATCCATCCCTATCCGTTCAAAAGGGACTTCTATAATGGGTAACGGTACCAACGGACTGCGAAAGTGGGTCAGGGGTGCGGTAAGCTGACACTCCGGGCAGGTTTCGCAGAACCGTTTTACCTCCCCAAAGACCCCGGGCCAATAGAACCTTTGCAATATTCGCTCCTGCGTTTTCTTGACCCTAGGTGACCACTCATCAGGTGTTTATGAGCCAAGTCGAGGACCCGCCGGCGATACGGCTGGGGCACCACCAACTGCTCTACCCCTACGCCCCGTATTTCATCTACCCGGTAGAGTAAATCCAGCTTAAGAGCGAAATGGGGGGTATCTTACCTGGGCACCAGGCAGCTGTGCCACCCCGTCAACTACTGTCACCCGACTCCGGGCATGTATTAATGTAGGGTCCTGGAGTTGGGCTGTCCCAAACGTATCCGGGGACGCCTCCAACTCCGGGATGGGCTCGACCGTCTCAGCCTCTCCTGCCAATACCTCTAGGGGCGACCTATCAGGTTCACATCCTGTCCCTATCATGGGGACCCCTACGGCAGGCGTCCCGGATTCAGGATTGTAGGGCTCAGGTCCCGGACTGACCAATATCTGAGGGGACTTAGGAGGTCCCTTCCATAAAGTCCAAAAATAGGGCAGATCCCTTCCTAGGATCACATCATAGGAAAGAGTATTAATAAGTCCCACCTCATGTTGCACCTGACCGCAAGGTGCTGTGATGGTGACTATCCCCGTGGGATAGTCTCGGCGGTCCCCATGTATGCAAACCACCCCCACGGTACGTCCTGTGGCCTTTACTTTAGCTCTTAGGGTTGATCGCACAAGGGTCACTAAGCTTCCGGAATCCAACAAGCCTGTAACCGGACATCCATTCACCTGAATTTGGCACAAGTGGGGCTCAGTCTCTGGGTAGACCAGGTCAGCGGTACACACCACCTGAGCATACATTGAACCCCGCCGGGTAACCCCACAATCCATGGGCTCCGTGGTGAGTGGACACTGGGCTTCCATATGTCCCACCCGCTGGCACCGCCAACATCTAATGGAGACGGGAACCCCCTTCACGGGTTGTCGTTTAGGGTACAGAACCTTCCGGACCTCAGGAAGGGCGGCCGCGGCCTCAGACGGGACGGTAGGGGACTCCTGCACCGGTGTCAGCGGTGGGTCCTTGGCCCTAGGCTTGGAGGGGCCGGACCGACGGGCGGTACGCAAAGTCTCAGTGTCCCGTATCAAGTCCTGCGTAGCCACATGCCGCTCTACTACAGGGAGACACTAATTGGTCCAGGGTACTCGGGTCACCCTGTCCTACCCACCGTTGAACGGTGACGGGTAAAGTGCGCACAAAACGATC
>NC_134363.1:83582164-83584664 GCF_048569485.1 Anomaloglossus baeobatrachus | reverse complement strand
TGGGACTTTTGGTCCAAGGATAGCTGTGGGTTGAATGCCGCCTCCTCGATAGACCCTCCATCCCGGGCTGAGGCGAGCAAGTCCACCAAGACTTCACTTTCGCCTTCCTCGGGAAGACTACACACAGGAAGAGCAAAGGCTTCCCTGTCATGATGAGCTTTCATCATGTTGACATGGAAGACCTTTTGCCTCTTCCTGGCATGGTCGATGGTGACCACATAGTTTACGTCATTGAGGCGCTGATGCACCAGGTATGGACCCTCCCAGGCCGCCTGAAGCTTGTTCTGGGTCATTGGGACTAGGACCCACACCTTCTGACCCACTTCGTACACCCGCTCTCGAGCGTGTTGGTCGTACCATCGCTTCTGGCTGGCCTGGGCTTGCGCCATATTCTCATGCACCATCTGCGTCATTGACTGCATTTTGTCACGGAGCCGAATGACATACTCCACAACGGACACTTCTGGGGAATTCAGTTCCTCTTCCCAGGATTCCCTTACCAGACCAAGAGGCCCCCGGACTCGTCTGCCATACAGGAGCTCGAAGGGGGAAAACCCCGTTGAGGCCTGTGGTACCTCTCTGTAGGCAAACAGCAGGTGTGAGAGATACCGCTCCCAGTCGCGTCCATGTGACTCAACCAGCATCTTAAGCATCTGCTTAAGTGTACCATTAAATCGCTCACACAAACCATTGGTCTGTGGGTGATAAGCGCTTGATATCAGATGCCGCACCTGCATTTTCTTACAGAGAGCCTCCATTAGACGAGACATGAACTGAGTCCCCTGGTCGGTAAGCATCTCCCTGGGAAATCCTACTCGGGAGAATATGGTCAAGAGGGCATCTGCCACCTTATCGGCCCTAACTGAGGACAGAGCCACTGCCTCCGGATACCGGGTAGCATAGTCTACCACAGTAAGGACGAACCGTTTTCCAGAGCTGCTGGGGACGGCCAGAGGCCCGACAATGTCCACAGCGACCCTCTGGAAAGGCTCCTCTATCACCGGCAAAGAGATCAGGGGAGCTTTGGGAGCAGGCCCTGACCTTCCCACTCTTTGACATGTGATACAGGAGCGGCAGTAGTTGGCAACATCTGTCCCCATTTTGGGCCAATAGAAGTGGTGAGACAGCCGGGCCTTGGTTTTGCTAACCCCCAAGTGTCCGGCGAGTGGGATCTCATGGGCAATCCGCAGCAACTCACTCCTAAAGCGGTGAGGCACCACCAGCTGTTTTTCCTTCAGCCACTCTTGTTGGGGGTTACAGGGAATTGTCTCCCGGTACAACTTTCCCTGGTCCCAGAATACCCTCTCCTTATCGGTCTCGGAGGAGGGCTTCTCTGCGAGGTCCCTTAACGTCTCTAGACTGGCATCAGTTCGTAGAGCCACCTGAAACTCTTGGCTAGAGGCAGCCAAAAGTGACGTTAAGGTTCCAACCTCACCGGGACCCTCTGGGACCTGCTCTGGGTCCATCACCAGTTCCGTTATCCCTCTGGGTGAAGAGGTGTCAGAAGGCAGGGTTTCATTTGCGTTCTGGGCACTCTGACTGCGGGTGACAGCACCGATGAAGGCTGTCTCCCCGGGGAATAACCACTCTTCCCCATCAGCCTGACAGGTACTACTGGCTGTGTCACTGTCCGCTGTGACACTGCTCAGCTGCATTTGGCCACTGTCCTCGTGGTTCTCATGTCTGCCTCCATCTCTGTCAGCACAGACACTTGCTACCTTGGGGTTGTCCTCAGCCACGTCACCCTGCCGCGTGGCATGGCTGAGTTCCCCTGTACAAACCTCCACTTTATTACCATGCACAACATTTGTAATCACGTTCTGGATATCCGCATTCGGGTCGCATGACTTATCAACAACATTTGCATCACATGATTTAACAACATTTGCATCACATGACTGATCAACAACATTTGTATCACATGACTGATCAACAACATTTGTATCACCTGACTTTTTGGATTCGGGAGGATCATCAGGGAGAAATTGTGCGACTAATCGCCCCAGATCAGTCCCCAATAAAACATTGGTTGGTAGATGTTCATCCACCCCCACTTCCCTCCACCCTCTCCCAGCACCCCAGTCGAGGGGAATCAGGGCCATTGGGAAGGAGTGGTGGACACCCCCCGCCAAGGCGACAGTCAGGAGTTTTCCCGGGATAAAGTTTTCAGGGGGTACCAGTTCAGGGCGGACCAGTGTTCTGTCGGCCCCAGTGTCCTTGAGCCCCACAGTGGGGGTTCCGCCTACGGTGACGGGGTGTAGGTTTTCGCAGGCCCTACCACCCGCCTTCCTTGCCAAAAGGACAGTTCCAGTGGGCCCTTGGGCCTTGGATGTGGGGTTCCTCTTCTGCCTCTCTGGGCAACCAGAGCTGAGGTGTCCAGGCAGGTTGCAGGAAAAACACCTGCGAGTGTCAGCGGTGGGCCGGGCACTGGTGGATGAAACAGGACCTACGGGAGGTCGGCTGGTAGGGGCAGGGGTGGTTGTAGTTGTCATCTTACCCC
>NC_134363.1:83574664-83577164 GCF_048569485.1 Anomaloglossus baeobatrachus | reverse complement strand
TCCTTCTGGCCCCAATGTTCACCATCACCCTAGACCGTCAACTCATGGGGACCTTCGTGTGACTGTGCCTCGCATTACTCATGCTCCACCTTTGGGAATACGACGCGGAGGAAGAATCCCAGAGCGCAGATGTTATGGATGTGGGCAGCCTGGGCACATGCAATTCCAATGTCCAGGTGTTCGTAGACAGAACAGCTACAGACCGCCTTTGCCTGTTCATTACCTACAGACACCTTCACCAGGAGAAGAGCTGGATTCTGTGCCTGATGACTTGCCAAGTGACTCAGATATCCTGGCTCCCCTACCCGGAGTCTATGGGGTGCGAGCTCCAGCCACCTGTTCTTCTGATCTTCAGGACAAACATCTACAGGAGGTCGTGCTGGATGGCCAAAAAGTTGTTGGCTTCCGTGACACTGGGGCTTTCCTCACCATAGCCGATCCCCGAGTAATTCAACCACAAGCAATTCAAAAGGGACCAGGAATTGCCATTGAACTGGCAGGAGGTACCCAGAGATATATTCCAAGAGCGAGTGTGACCCTGGATTATGGCTTTGGGGCAAAACAATGTGTGGTCGGTGTGATGAGCGGCCTCCTTGCAGACGTTCTTCTAGGAAATGATGTGGGGAATCTTCATTGCCACTTTGTCGGTGCGGTAACCAGAAGTCAAGCCAAGAGAGCAGCCCATGTGGACGTGTACAACCCATCCATGGAACTGAGGCCACCAGAACTGCCATTACAGCCGGTGAGTGATTCTTCTTGTGGGGATAATATGAATGTTACTTGGGATAAAGTTCAGTTTAGACAAGAAGTAGAGACTGACCCCACCCTTGCTAGTTTTAGAACTCGGGCTGAAATAGGGCAGCTAGGGGAAAACGGAGAAAGAATTATCAGAGAAAATGGACTTCTGTATCGGGTTGCCAATGCCGACTCCCTAGATAAGCCCTGGACTTATAGCAAACAGCTGATTGTTCCTCAGAAGTACAGAATTCCCCTATTACACCTGGCTCATGACATTCCTACGGCTGGCCATCAAGGCAAAACCCGCACCGAGAGACGATTGACTCAAACTTTTTATTGGCCGGGGATTTCCCAAGCAGTGGCGCATTTCTGCCGAACTTGTGACATATGTCAGCGTAGAGGGCGACCCAGAGATCACCCAAAGGCACCCCTGCAACCGCTCCCTATAATAGAAGAACCCTTTCAAAGAGTAGCTGTTGATATCATTGGACCTCTGGCTAAACCAAGTAAATCTGGAAAGCAGTACATTCTCACTGTTGTGGACTACGCCACCCGATATCCAGAAGCCGTGGCCTTGTCAAGTATCTCTGCAGCCAAGGTGGCCGAGGCCTTGGTTATTATTTTTACCAGAGTAGGATTCCCCAGTGAGATCTTGTCGGACCAAGGCTCCCAGTTTATGTCAGAGTTGGTCCAGTGTCTGTGGCGCACCTGTGGAGTACGAGCGATCCGAACGACCCCGTATCATCCCCAAACAAATGGACTTTGTGAACGATTCAACGGCACTCTGAAGAATATGCTGAGGGCCTTCACGGACCGAGATTCAGACTGGGAGAAGTACCTACCCCATCTCTTGTTTGCCTATCGGGAAGTTCCCCAGGAGTCCACTGGGTTCTCCCCCTTTGAACTACTCTATGGAAGAAAGGTCCGAGGACCCTTAACCCTGCTCAAGGAATACTGGGAGGGGCAAGTTGAAGATACAGGAACCCCTGTTGTCCCTTATGTCCTAAAGCTGCGAGAAACCTTGGCCCAACTTGCTAGTTTTGCACAGAGTCATTTGCGTATGGCTCAAACCAGACAGAAGACATGGTATGACCGTAACGCACGCTATCGGGAGTTTGTAGAAGGACAACAAGTCTTAATGATTGTTCCCCATCGGCAGAATAAACTGCAGACCACATGGGAGGGTCCCTTCCGGGTTCTCAGAAAACTGAATGATACCAATTACCTTCTTGCTTTAGATGATCAGGGGCTAAGGCAAAAGACTGTCCATGTGAATATGATTAAGGAGTACCATGACCGGAACATTCCAATGATAGCAAGCTGTCGGTTGGCTTCAGAAGATGGTCAAGAGGATGAGGACTCTCTACCTGATCTCGTGGAAGCAGCGAGAGCCCCATCCACTGTGGAACAGGTTCCCCTGGGAGATTACCTGGACTCCTTACAGAAAATCCAGATGCTGGAAGTGCTTCAACAGAGACGGGCTGCTTTCTCATCCCAACCAGGTCGAACCACCGTCACCCAACATCATGTGGACACTCAGGGCATCCGTCCCATACAACTGGCTCCTTACCGGGTACCTGAATCAGTTCGAAACACCATGCAGCACGAACTGGAGGAGATGTTACAGCTTGGGGTAATCCAGGCCTCCCATAGCCCTTGGGCCTCCCGTGTGGTGTTAGTACCCAAGAAGGATGGGAGTACTCGATTTTGTGTGGACTATCGGCGACTAAACGACCATACCGTCAGCGATCCTTACCCAATG
>NC_134363.1:83557164-83562164 GCF_048569485.1 Anomaloglossus baeobatrachus | reverse complement strand
TTGGAGACCGTCCTCCAGGTCCTCCTAAAAGAGCAGTTTTACTTCAAGTGCCCCGCTGAGATCCGGGAATGGGTGCGTGAAAGGAGACCAGCCACTGTGGAGGAAGCTGCAGCTCTAGCTGATGAGGCTCTCACCATCAAGCCTCAGTGGAAAAAACTACTACCCAGTGAGAAAAAAAACACCAACCCCCCAACGCTGGTGGCCCCTGGTCCTTCTGGCCCCAATGTTCACCATCACCCTAGACCGTCAACTCATGGGGACCTTCGTGTGACTGTGCCTCGCATTACTCATGCTCCACCTTTGGGAATACGACGCGGAGGAAGAATCCCAGAGCGCAGATGTTATGGATGTGGGCAGCCTGGGCACATGCAATTCCAATGTCCAGGTGTTCGTAGACAGAACAGCTACCTGTTCATTACCTACAGACACCTTCACCAGGAGAAGAGCTGGATTCTGTGCCTGATGACTTGCCAAGTGACTCAGATATCCTGGCTCCCCTACCCGGAGTCTATGGGGTGCGAGCTCCAGCCACCTGTTCTTCTGATCTTCAGGACAAACATCTACAGGAGGTCGTGCTGGATGGCCAAAAAGTTGTTGGCTTCCGTGACACTGGGGCTTTCCTCACCATAGCCGATCCCCGAGTAATTCAACCACAAGCAATTCAAAAGGGACCAGGAATTGCCATTGAACTGGCAGGAGGTACCCAGAGATATATTCCAAGAGCGAGTGTGACCCTGGATTATGGCTTTGGGGCAAAACAATGTGTGGTCGGTGTGATGAGCGGCCTCCCTGCAGACGTTCTTCTAGGAAATGATGTGGGGAATCTTCATTGCCACTTTGTCGGTGCGGTAACCAGAAGTCAAGCCAAGAGAGCAGCCCATGTGGACGTGTACAACCCATCCATGGAACTGAGACCACCAGAACTGCCATTACAGCCGGTGAGTGATTCTTCTTGTGGGGATAATATGAATGTTACTTGGGATAAAGTTCAGTTTAGACAAGAAGTAGAGACTGACCCCACCCTTGCTAGTTTTAGAACTCGGGCTGAAATAGGGCAGCTAGGGGAAAACGGAGAAAGAATTATCAGAGAAAATGGACTTCTGTATCGGGTTGCCAATGCCGACTCCCTAGATAAGCCCTGGACTTATAGCAAACAGCTGATTGTTCCTCAGAAGTACAGAATTCCCCTATTACACCTGGCTCATGACATTCCTACGGCTGGCCATCAAGGCAAAACCCGCACCGAGAGACGATTGACTCAAACTTTTTATTGGCCGGGGATTTCCCAAGCAGTGGCGCATTTCTGCCGAACTTGTGACATATGTCAGCGTAGAGGGCGACCCGGAGATCACCCAAAGGCACCCCTGCAACCGCTCCCTATAATAGAAGAACCCTTTCAAAGAGTAGCTGTTGATATCATTGGACCTCTGGCTAAACCAAGTAAATCTGGAAAGCAGTACATTCTCACTGTTGTGGACTACGCCACCCGATATCCAGAAGCCGTGGCCTTGTCAAGTATCTCTGCAGCCAAGGTGGCCGAGGCCTTGGTTATTATTTTTACCAGAGTAGGATTCCCCAGTGAGATCTTGTCGGACCAAGGCTCCCAGTTTATGTCAGAGTTGGTCCAGTGTCTGTGGCGCACCTGTGGAGTACGAGCGATCCGAACGACCCCGTATCATCCCCAAACAAATGGACTTTGTGAACGATTCAACGGCACTCTGAAGAATATGCTGAGGGCCTTCACGGACCGAGATTCAGACTGGGAGAAGTACCTACCCCATCTCTTGTTTGCCTATCGGGAAGTTCCCCAGGAGTCCACTGGGTTCTCCCCCTTTGAACTACTCTATGGAAGAAAGGTCCGAGGACCCTTAACCCTGCTCAAGGAATACTGGGAGGGGCAAGTTGAAGATACAGGAACCCCTGTTGTCCCTTATGTCCTAAAGCTGCGAGAAACCTTGGCCCAACTTGCTAGTTTTGCACAGAGTCATTTGCGTATGGCTCAAACCAGACAGAAGACATGGTATGACCGTAACGCACGCTATCGGGAGTTTGTAGAAGGACAACAAGTCTTAATGATTGTTCCCCATCGGCAGAATAAACTGCAGACCACATGGGAGGGTCCCTTCCGGGTTCTCAGAAAACTGAATGATACCAATTACCTTCTTGCTTTAGATGATCAGGGGCTAAGGCAAAAGACTGTCCATGTGAATATGATTAAGGAGTACCATGACCGGAACATTCCAATGATAGCAAGCTGTCGGTTGGCTTCAGAAGATGGTCAAGAGGATGAGGACTCTCTACCTGATCTCGTGGAAGCAGCGAGAGCCCCATCCACTGTGGAACAGGTTCCCCTGGGAGATTACCTGGACTCCTTACAGAAAATCCAGATGCTGGAAGTGCTTCAACAGAGACGGGCTGCTTTCTCATCCCAACCAGGTCGAACCACCGTCACCCAACATCATGTGGACACTCAGGGCATCCGTCCCATACAACTGGCTCCTTACTGGGTACCTGAATCAGTTCGAAACACCATGCAGCACGAACTGGAGGAGATGTTACAGCTTGGGGTAATCCAGGCCTCCCATAGCCCTTGGGCCTCCCGTGTGGTGTTAGTACCCAAGAAGGATGGGAGTACTCGATTTTGTGTGGACTATCGGCGACTAAACGACCATACCGTCAGCGATCCTTACCCAATGCCTCGTATTGACGAACTTCTAGACCGACTGGCTGGGTCCCGATATGTCACTACCTTGGATCTCAGTAAGGGATACTGGCAGATCCCTCTAACGGATGAAGGGAGAGAACGGTCCGCTTTTATAACCCCCTTTGGTCTGTATGAATTTCTAAGCATGCCTTTTGGAATGAAAAATGCCCCGGCCACCTTCCAGAGAATGGTGGATCAGATCCTCCGGGGATGTGATGACTTTGCTTGTGCCTACTTGGATGATATCGCCGTCTTCAGCCACACATGGGAGGAACATCTGAATCAAGTAGCCATTATTTTGGACCTGATTCTTGCAGCCGGCCTAACTATTCGACCCGATAAATGCCAATTGGGGATGGGGGAAGTCCAGTACCTAGGACATAGAGTGGGAGGAGGGAAGCTCCGACCTGAGCCTGCCAAAATCCAGGCTATTAGAGACTGGCCTGTACCCCAAACTAAGAAACAAGTTATGGCTTTTCTGGGCACTGCCAGTTATTACCGAAAATTTGTTTCTCATTTCAGTACTGTGGCCAAGCCTCTTACCGACCTGACCAAGAAAACAATGCCCCGGCTGGTGATCTGGACTCCAGCCTGTGATGAGGCTTTTAACCGGCTGAAGGATGCTTTGATCTGCGATCCTGTCCTGGCTGCTCCAGACTACAAGAGGAGATTCATTGTGCAAACGGATGCCTCTGCTTATGGACTGGGAGCTGTCCTCAGCCAGGTGAATGCAGCTGGGGCCGAGCACCCCATCGCCTATCTCAGCCGGAAACTGCTGGACCGAGAAGTGGCCTATGCAACTGTTGAGAAGGAATGTCTGGCTGTAGTGTGGGCCCTTAAGAAACTACGGCCGTATCTGTATGGACGGGAATTCACTGTGGTTACTGATCACAATCCCCTCACCTGGCTGAACAGAGTCTCTGGGGACAATGGACGCTTACTGCGATGGAGCCTGGCTCTGCAGCCCTATAACTTTACCATACAATATAGAAGGGGCAGCCAACACCAAAATGCAGATGGACTGTCCAGGCAAGAGGAGCCTTGAGTCCTGTCAGCCATGCCTGCGTGTACTTAACCAGCGACCTGTAGAGGTCCCTAGTACGTACACAAGTTGGGAGGGGAAGGAATTGTCATGATGTATTTTACCTTCTCACTGTATTTGCTGTAATACTATGTCAGGATGTGATGTCACTTTCCTTTGGTTGTACTTACTGAACACTTTGAAATGTCTTGGGATGTAAGTAACCATACCTTCCCCCCATCTCCTGTGTCTCTGGGCCCATAATGCAATTATCTCCTGTCCACACAGCCAGGGGAACTTCTCATTGTTTCGTAAGCAGTGGATAACGCTGTGAAGATGTAATTTACCCTGTAACGCCAGACACTTACAGGACTCAGTTACGTACTCTAGCATGCGATGAGGAAGTGTCCTTCAAGATGTATGCCCACAAACTCAAACATCTGTGGCATCGGTGGTTGGAGGCAGAGGAGGCCTTAACCTTGGAGACCGTCCTCCAGGTCCTCCTAAAAGAGCAGTTTTACTTCAAGTGCCCCGCTGAGATCCGGGAATGGGTGCGTGAGAGAAAACCAGCGACAGTGGAGGAAGCTGCTGCTCTAGCTGATGAGGTGCTCACCATCAAGCCTCAGTGGAGGGTTCTGTTGGAGGATGGAGAGACGCCTAACAGCTCCACAACACCGGATGCCCCCAGTTATTCTGTCCCCATTGTTCCCCGTTCCTCTAAGCCACCACATGTTGATACCCGTGTGAACGTGCCTCCAGTTGCTTCTACTGCACTTTCTGGAATACGCCGGGGAGAGGAAGTAACAGAGCGCAGGTGTTATGTTTGTAGGCATCCCGGGCATTTGCAGGCCTCATGCCCAGCCAGGCCATGGAGGAATCATCCTCAAACCCCTACAGCACCTTCAGGTGGGAGCCGGCCTCCAAGTTCCCCTACCCCTTACCCAAGAGGACGCCTTGGATGGAGGGAGACCCAGCTCAGATGCTATCAATGTGGACAGCCAGGGCATCGGCAAGTCTCCTGCCCAGCTGTTCAAATGAGGACTGATCCTGCGCCCAATCGGATTGTTAATTATTTACAGCCCAGTGCCATGGAGGAAGATGTGGCACCGCTATGTGAGGACTGGCCTAGTGACTCAGCCCATGTTGCACCACCAGGAGTTTACGGGGTGCGACCTGCAGTTATGACGACTTCTGCTCATCGAGGTAAGCACTTGCAGGAGGTTGTGCTGGATGGACAGAGACTTGTTGGATTTTGTGACTCGGGTGCTTTCCTCA
>NC_134363.1:83536864-83541964 GCF_048569485.1 Anomaloglossus baeobatrachus | reverse complement strand
TTTCTGAGGGGACTTCCCTCGGCTGTTCGTGACAAATTGGTGCAAGCGGTGGGATATATAAAGCATTAGTGATCTGGTTTGAGCAATCATCCCTTTCACTAAAAACTTGCAAAAGTTTTGAGGGATTGAACTCAGTGTTTAAATATACCTGGAACAATACTGTACGTGTAGCAGTTACCCCCTCCCCTTCTCTCTTGTTTTCTATCCTATCTTTTATTTGGCAATTATGGATGCTGTGTCAGAAGCTGGTACAATCAGCAGAAGATAGGAAGTTCTTGCTGCACTCTGCAGATCCAAGTTGATTGATGGCCATGGCAAAACGAGGGCAAGACCTCTCATTAAAGAACTTTTACAATGGGACGCAGAGCACGTTCATTCCCCCAGTGCTGGAGAAGAGGAGGCAAGCCAAGCCCAGGATAGTGCTTCTGCAGAGTCCCACCATCAACTGCAAGCCAGAGCAGTGACCGAGGCAACATGGACTCTTTCCTGAAGATGGCTCTACAACAATTCGCTGCAGATGACCGGCAGGGACGGCCTAAGCCTCATTCAGCAATATCGAGAGGCTGAGAGTGCCGAGCGAGAGCGCTGAGAGAGCCGAGCGCCAGGCTCAGGCGAGCGAGAGGCTGAGAGAGCCGAGCGGAGAGCGCCAAGCCCAGAGAGACCATGAATTGAATATCCTCAAAGCCCGGCAGCAGACATCTTCCTCACTAAACGGTGAGTCCAATAATGCCAGCAGCTTTAAGCCCGACCGGAGCACTTTCTTGTGATGGAAAAGGACGGGGATTTGGACACTCTTTCTGAGGGGATTTGAAAAGACTTGCTTGCAGTACCAGTTGCCCTCAACACAATGGGCACAATACTTAACCCCAGGGCTGCGAGGCAAGGCCCTGGACGCGTTTGCCAGTCTCCCTCAAGAGCAAGAGTGGAGACTATGGGGCCATAAAGCAGGCCCTAGTACGGAAGTATCAGCTGACTCCGGAGGTGTACCGAAAAAAATTCCGGACCCTCCAGCTCGGACCTCATGACAGCTACAGCGATTTGGAGGGTGGGCTCCAGCGCACCTTTGACCAGTGGATCCAAGGACTGTCCGTTACAACCTTTGAGGAGTTAAAGGACCTCATGGTGAAGGACCAACTCCTACATGTCTGTCCTGTGGAGGTTCGACAGTTTGTTATGGACCGAGAGCCCAAGGAGGCCTCAAAAGCAGCCCAGATTGCCGACGCCTATGTGGCCAACCGTGCATCGAGGTGCGGAAGCCGTCCACCACTAGCTGGAAAGGGGGGTAAGATGACAACTACAACCACCCCTGCCCCTACCAGCCGACCTCCCGTAGGTCCTGTTTCATCCACCAGTGCCCGGCCCACCGCTGACACTCGCAGGTGTTTTTCCTGCAACCTGCCTGGACACCTCAGCTCTGGTTGCCCAGAGAGGCAGAAGAGGAACCCCACATCCAAGGCCCAAGGGCCCACTGGAACTGTCCTTTTGGCAAGGAAGGCGGGTGGTAGGGCCTGCGAAAACCTACACCCCGTCACCGTAGGCGGAACCCCCACTGTGGGGCTCAAGGACACTGGGGCCGACAGAACACTGGTCCGCCCTGAACTGGTACCCCCTGAAAACTTTATCCCGGGAAAAACTCCTGACTGTCGCCTTGGCGGGGGTGTCCACCACTCCTTCCCAATGGCCCTGATTCCCCTCGACTGGGGTGCTGGGGAGAGGGTGGAGGGAAGTGGGGGGTGGATGAACATCTACCAACCAATGTTTTATTGGGGACTGATCTGGGGCGATTAGTTGCACAATTTCTCCCTGATGATCCTCCCGAATCCAAAAAGTCATGTGATACAAATGTTGTTGATCAGTCATGTGATGCAAATGTTGTTAAATCATGTGATGCAAATGTTGTTGATAAGTCATGCGACCCGAATGCGGATACCCAGAACGTAATTACAAATGTTGTGCATGGTAATAAAGTGGAGATTTGTACAGGGGAACTCAGCCATGCCACGCGGCAGGGTGACGTGGCTGAGGACGACCCCAAGGTAGCAAGTGTCTGTACCGACAGAGATGGAGGCAGACATGAGAACCACGAGGGACAGTGGTCAAGTGCAGCTGAGCAGTGTCACAGCGGACAGTGACACAGCCAGTAGTACCTGTCAGGCTGATGGGGAAAGAGTGGTTATTCCCCGGGGAGACAGCCTTCAATCGGTGCTGTCACCCGCAGTCAGAGTGCCCAGAACGCAAATGAAACCTTGCCTGCTGACACCTCTTCACCCAGAGGGATAACGGAACTGGTTACAGGACCCAGAGCAGGTCCCAGAGGGTCCTGGTGAGGTTGGAACCTTAACGTCACTTTTGGCTGCTTCTAGCCAAGAGTTTCAGGTGGCTCTACGAACTGATGCCAGTCTAAAGACGTTAAGGGACCTCGCAGAGAAGCCCTCTTCCGAGACCGATAAGGAGAAGGTATTCTGGGACCAGGGAAAGTTGTACCGGGAGACAATTCCCTGTAACCCCCAACAAGAGTGGCTGAAGGAAAAACAGCTGGTGGTGCCTCACCGCTTTAGGAGTGAGTTGCTGCGGATTGCCCATGAGATCCCACTCGCCGGACACTTGGGGGTTAGCAAAACCAAGGCCCGGCTGTCTCACCACTTCTATTGGCCCAAAATGGGGACAGATGTTGCCAACTACTGCCGCTCCCTGCATCACATGTCAAAGAGTGGGAAAGTCAGGGCCTGCTCCCAAAGCTCCCCTGATCTCTTTGCCGGTGATAGAGGAGCCTTTCCAGAGGGTCGCTGTGGGACATTGTCGGGCCTCTGGCCGTCCCCAGCAGCTCTGGGAAAACGGTTCGTCCTTACTGTGGTAGACTATGCTACCCGGTATCCGGAGGCAGTGGCTCTGTCCTCAGTTAGAGCCGATAAGGTGGCAGATGCCCTCTTGACCATATTCTCCCGAGTAGGATTTCCCAGGGAGATGCTTACCGACCAGGGGACTCAGTTCATGTCTCGTCTAATGGAGGCTCTCTGTAAGAAAATGCAGGTGCGGCATCTGATATCAAGCGCTTATCACCCACAGACCAATGGTTTGTGTGAGCGATTTAATGGTACCCTTAAGCAGATGCTTAAGATGCTGGTTGAGTCACATGGACGCGACTGGGAGCGGTATCTCTCACACACCTGCTGTTTGCCCTACAGAGAGGTACCACAGGCCTCAACGGGATTTTCCCCCTTCGAGCTCCTGTATGGCAGACGAGTCGGGGGCCTCTTGGTCTGGTAAGGGAATCCTGGGAAGAGGAAACTGAATTCCCCAGAAGTGTCCGTTGTGGAGTATGTCATTCGGCTCCGTGACAAGATGCAGTCAATGACGCAGATGGTGCATGAGAATATGGCGCAAGCCCAGGCCAGCCAGAAGCGATGGTACGACCAACACGCTCGAGAGCGGGTGTATGAAGTGGGTCAGAAGGTGTGGGTCCTGGTCCCAATGACCCAGAACAAGCTTCAGGGCGGCCTGGGAGGGTCCATACCTGGTGCATCAGCGCCTCAATGACGTAAACTATGTGGTCACCATCGACCATGCCAGGAAGAGGCAAAAGGTCTTCCATGTCAACATGATGAAAGCTCATCATGACAGGGAAGCCTTTGCTCTTCCTGTGTGTAGTCTTCCCGAGGAAGGCGAAAGTGAAGTCTTGGTGGGACTTGCTCGCCTCAGCCCGGGATGGGAGGGTCTATCGAGGAGGCGGCATTCAACCCACAGCTATCCTTGGACCAAAAGTCCCAGCTGCGGGAGGTATTCCGGCCCTACCTGATGACCTTCACGAATGTCCCAGGGAAGACATCCCTAGCCACCCACCAGGTGGACACAGGGAGTCATTCCCCAGTTCGTCAACCCCCATACCGTGTCTCCCTAGAGGTACAAAAGGACATAAAAAGGGAGATCGATGAAATGCTAGTCCTGGGAGTGATCCAGAGGTCCAAAAGTGCATGGGCCTCGCCTGTAGTCTTGGTTCCCAAAAAGGACCGGACAACCCGGTTTTGTGTGGACTACAGGAGGCTAAATGCAATACACAGCACCCGATGCGTACCCAATGCCACGCATCGACGAGTTACTGGATTGCTTAGCCGGGGGGCCCAGTACCTGACCATCATGGACCTGAGTCGATGGGTACTGGCAGATTCCTATGTCCAAGGAAGCACAGGAAAGGTCCGCCTTCATCACCCCATTCGGGCTGTATGAATCCCCTTGTCATGCCCTTTGGCATGAGAAATGCTCCTGCCACTTTCCAGCGATTGGTCGACCAGCTGCTCGAGGGACTAGGAGGGTTTGCAGTAGCTTACCTGGATGGACATTGCCATCTTTAGTCCCACTTGGGAGGAACACCTGGGGCACCTGGAACAGGTGCTCAGGCGGATCCAAAGCGCTGGTCTGACTATAAAGCCAGGGAAGTGTCAGATCGGCATGACTGGGTACAGTACCTTGGACACAGAGTGGGTGGCGGGACCCTGAAACCAGAGCCAGGGAAGGTTGATGCCATCACCTCCTGGCCTACCCCCAAGTCAAAGAAGCAGGTGATGTCCTTCTTGGGTACGGCAGGGTACTATAGGAAGTTCGTTCCTAACTATAGTGCTCTTGCTAAGCCGTTGACGGACCTCACCAAAAAGAAGCTACCGCAAGTAGTCACCTGGACAGATGACTGTGAACGGTCCTTCAGGGCACTAAAAGCTGCCCTCGCCAGTTCCCCAATCCTACAAGCTCCGGACTTCACCCGACGGTTCATAGTTCAGACAGATGCCAGTGCGTTTGGCCTTGGTGCAGTACTCAGCCAGGTAAATGGGAAGGGAGAAGAGCATCCGGTGATGTTTCTCAGCCGCAAGCTCTTATCCCGGGAAGTGGCCTACGCCACTGTGGAGAAGGAGTGCCTCTCTATAGTGTGGGCCCTGCGGAAACTGCAGCCCTACCTATATGGACGCAACTTCACCATAGTGACAGACCACAACCCTCTCAGCTGGCTACATCGGGTGGCCGGCGACAATGGTAAGCTACTGCGGTGGAGCTTGGCACTACAGCAGTATGACTTTACCATTCAACACAGGAAGGGTGTTGAGCATGGCA
>NC_134363.1:83404364-83529364 GCF_048569485.1 Anomaloglossus baeobatrachus | reverse complement strand
CCGGGTACCTGTGCCTGTTTCCTGCATTATCCCATAGAACTCCGTGATCCTGCTGACCCGGTTATAACCGTCCCGGCCACGTCAGTGCTCCGGCTGCCGTGTACTCTGCCACCTGGTGGCGTATTCGGTCCAGTGGATCCACCTCCTGGGCTTACCAGTCCTCTCAGCCCTGACAATATATATATATACATATACACATATGTATGTATATATATGTATATATATATATATATGTATATATATATATATATATATATGTGTATGTATATATATGTATATATATGTATATATATGTATATATATATATGTGTATGTATATATGTATATATATATATGTATATGTATATGTGTGTATGTATATATATGTGTATGTATATATATGTGTATGTATATATGTGTATGTATATATATGTGTATGTATATATATGTGTATATATGTGTATATATGTGTATATATATGTATATATATATATGTATATATACATACACACACACACACACACACAGCAGGAGGATCATTACCAGGATGGGGTACCCGAGTTAGAGAATTTGGTGACATTACCCTCAGAACATTGTTAGCAGCAGATCATCCCCCATAACAGTGTGTCATGACCACATTTTTTGTTTAAAATTTTATTTTCCTATTTTCATCCTCTAAAACCAAGGTGCATCTTATAGTCCGGTTCGTCTCATAGTCCGAAAAATACGGTATTTGATACACTGTCGATTCCCACCTACAAAGAATGGAGAGGTCTGAAATTTTTATCATACAGTAGGTACACTTCAACTGAGAGAAACAAACAAAAACAATCCACAGGAAACGGCTGCCCTCTAATTGCAAACTAAGGTTTCTGTACCAAATATTAAGTTATGTTTTTCTATTATATCAAATACGTATTTTTCATGCAATAAAATGCAAATTATTTAAAATCATACAATGTGAATTTCTGGATTTTTTTAGATTCTCTCACAGGTGAAGTGTAGAATTACAGACCTATCCATTCTTTGTAGGTGGGAAACCTTGCAAAATTGTCAGTGTATCAAATGCTTATTTTCCCCACTGTACATGGTTCCCTGTTCTTGCTGGAATTATAATATACATTATTTTTTATAGGACAAAATTATTTTGTGTTAATTTATATGATTACAAAACGTCTAAGAAGCTCCCTATGAAGTCAGCAGTATTTAAGCATTTCACAGTGACTCAAGATGAAAAATATTTTGTGTCAAATGTATGACAAGTGACCCAGATGAAAACAAATGCTGTGATGCCAAAAGCAGTGAATACTCCAGCAGTGATAACAATGCTCCTACAAGAGCTTCCAATCTAAAAAGACATTTAAAACGCTTCCACCCAGAAGTTAACAGGGCTGCGGAGTCTGTAAGCCAAACGTGCAACTCAGACTCCTCAATTTCCCTTGCACAGACTCCACGACTCCCACATATATTGCTTATATTTAAGTGAAAAAATGTATTGTTGTGCAATGTGAACATTAGATATTTAATAATTTTTATGATACAATACACTGTGCAGAATTATTAGGCAAGAGTATTTTGATCACATCATACTTTTTATACATGTTGTCCTACTCCAAGCTGTAATGGCTTGAGAGCCAACAACCAATTAAGTAAATCAAGTGATGTGCATCTCTGTAATGAAAAGGGGTGTGGTTTAATGACATTAACACCCTATATAAGGTGTGCTTAATTATTAGGCAACTTCCTTTCCTTTGGCAAAATGGGTCAGAAGAGAGAATTGACGGGCTCTGAAAAGTCCAAAATTGTGAGATGTCTTGCAGAGGGATGCAGCAGTCTTGAAATTGACAAACTTTTGAAGCGTGATCACTGAACTATCAAACGTGTTATGGCAAATAGCCAACAGGGTCGCAAGAAGCGTGTTAGGCAATAAAGGCGCAAAATAACTGCCCATAAATTGAGGAAAATCAAGCGTGACACTGCCAAGATGATATTTGCCACCAGTTTGGCCATATTTCAGATCTAACAATTCAACGACAATGTGGCATTTTTCCAATAACTACGATTTTTATTAACACTTTAGACATACATACTTAAAATGATGCAAGCAAGGTGTGCACAACAAAAAAGGGGTGGATATAATCCTAGGACAAAGTTACAAAGTAACAGTAATGCATAGTCCTATGGACCACAGTGGGCCAGACTAATCCACTGACATGCCCCTAAGGTCAGAATGGTAGTGACTTAAATGGCCACCTAAATAGTGCCTATTAGTATACCTTTCTGTACCCGCACCGCCAGTGAAAAGTAGTTATATGACAGTACAATCAATGCGTCCCGACGCACGTTTCACCTTCTTCAGGGAACGTGTTCCCTGAAGAAGGTGAAACGCGCGTCGGGACGTTTGGGGTGGTGCCATTACGGACTATTCATACTGGTTAGTAACGTTGCATTGATTGTACTGTCATATAACTACTTTTCACTGGCGGTGCGGGTACAGAAAGGTATACTAATAGGCACTATTTAGGTGGCCATTTAAGTCACTACCATTCTGACCTTAGGGGCATGTCAGTGGATTAGTCCGGCCCACTGTGGTCCATAGGACTATGCATTACTGTTACTTTGTTACTTTGTAACCTTGTCCTAGGATTATATCCACCCCTTTTTTGTTGTGCACACCTTGCTTGCATCATTTTAAGTATGTATGTATGTCTAAAGTGTTAATAAAAATCGTATTTATTGGAAAAATGCCACATTGTCGTTGAATTGTTAGTTTAGGAGGTGGTATTCTTTATAGCCGTTACCAAGGTCCTTGATAGTGACTTGTATATTCATATTTCAGATCTGCAACGTTACTGGAGTATCAAAAAGCACAAGGTGTGCCATACTCCGGGACATGGCCAAGGTAAGGCAAAAAACGACCACCTTTGAACAAGAAACATAAGTTAAAATGTCAAAACTGGGCCAAGAAATATCTTAAGACTGATTTTTCTAAGGTTTTATGGACTGATGAAATTAGAGTGACTCTTGATGGGCCAGAGGCTGGATCAGTAAAGGGCAGAGAGCTCCACTCCGACTCAGATGCCAGCAAGGTGGAGGTGGGGTACTGGTATCAAAGATGAACTTGTGGGACCTTTTCGGGTTGAGGATGGAGTGAAGCTCAACTCCCAGACCTACTGACAGTTTCTGGAAGACTACTTCAAGCAGTGGTACAGGACGAAGTCGGTATCGTTCAAGAAAAACATGGTTTTCATGGAGGACAATGCTCCATTACATGCATCCAACTACTCCACAGCATGGCTGGCCAGTAGAGGTCTAAAAGATGAAAAAATAATGACATGGCCCCCTTGTTCACCTGATCTGAACCCCATAGAGAACCTGTGGTCCCTCATAAAATGTGAGATCTGCAGGGAGGGAAAACAGTACACATCTCGGAACAGTGTCTGGGAGGCTGTGGTGGCTGCTGCACAAAATGTTGATCGTAAACAGATCAAGCAACTGACAGAATCTATGGATGGCAGGCTGTTGGGTGTCATCATAAAGAAAGGTGGCTATATTGGTCACTAATGTTTGAGTTTTGTTATTGCATGTCAAATGTTTTTCTAAATTTTGTGCAGTTAAATTGGTTTACCTGGTGAAAATAAACAAGTGAGATGGGAATATATTTGGTTAAGTTTCTTAATTCTGCACAGTAATAGTTACCTGCACAAACAAATCTCCTTTTAAGATAGCCAAATCTAAAAAAAAAACCCCACTCCAACTTCCAAAAATATTAAGCTTTGATATTTATGAGTCTTTTGGGTTGATTGAGAACATAGTTGAATGTCAAGACTGGACCAAGAAATATCTAAGACTGATTTTTCAAAGGTTTTATGGACTGATGAAATGAGAGTGACTCTTGATGGGCCAGATGGATGGGCCAGAGGCTGGATCAGTAAAGGGCAGAGAGCTCCACTCCGACTCAGACGCCAGTAAGGTGGAGGTGGGGTACTGGTATGGGCTGGTATCAAAGATTAACTTGTGGGACCTTTTCGAGTTGAGGATGGAGTGAAGCTCAACTCGCAGACCTACTGCCAGTTTCTGGAAGACAACTTCTTCAAGCAGTGAAACAATTTTCATGCAGGACAATGCTCCATCACATGCATCCAACTACTCCACAGCGTGGCTGGCCAGTAAAGGTCTAAAAGATGAAAAAATTATGAAAAAATAGTGATATGGCCCCCTTATTCACCTGATCTGAACCCCATAGAGAACCTGTGGTCCCTCATAAAATGTGACATCTACAGGGAGGGAAAACAGTACACCTCTCAGAACAGTGTCTGGGAGGCTGCTGTACGTAATGTTGATCGTAAACAGATCAAGCAACTGACAGACTATGGTTGGTAGGCTGTTGAGTGTCATTATAAAGAAAGCTGGCTATATTGGTCACGAATGTTTAGGTTTTGTTTTTGCATGTCTGAAATGTTTATTTCTAAATTTTGTGCAAGTGTTATTGGTTTACCTGGTGAAAATAAACAAGTGAGAAGGGGATATATTTGTTTTTTTATTAAGTTGACTAATTCTGCACCTGCACAAACAGATATCCTCCTAAGAGAGCCAAATCTAAAAAAGCCTCACTCAAAGTGTGTGTGTGTGTGTGTGTGTGTATACAGTACAGACAAAAAGTTTGGACACACCTCATTCAAAGAGTTTTCTTTATTTTCAGTACTCTGAAAATTGTAGATTCACATTGAAGGCATCAAAACATGTGGAATGAAATACTTAAAAAAAAAAGGTGTGGTACAACTGAAAATATAGGTCTTATATTCTAGGTTCTTGAAAGTAGCCACCTTTTGCTTTCATTACTACTTTGTGCAACCGCTTATCCCTTTGCCTTCTACTGTCCACAGTCTGTATATTTAAATAAATCTCACTGTTGCATGAAAAACTGTTGGAGAGTGCGGTGAACTTAATTAAATGTTGCCTGTCCTTAGCAGTGGTTTCCTAGCAGCTATTTTACAATGAAGGGCTGCTGCAGAAAGTCTCCTCAAACAGGAGGCAAACAGTTGACCATGCAAGGAGTAATGTATCAATATAGGCCAAAGCACATAAGGATATTAGTATAGCACATGAGAAACAGTAAAGACCCCTCTCCTTTTCTGAAGAAGCCCGGCTGTGGATGATTCCCAGCTTGCGAAACGTACGTAGGTAGGATGATGGGGGGATTCTTTGCAGGCTAAACATCTGACCATGCACTAGCCACTTTATTCTTGGCCCGCACATGGCACTTTGATTAGGCACATTTGCACTTTATGTGAGTATCTGTAGGAGTCTGCTCTATGATGGTATTGTTTAACTTAATATATTGATGGAAATACGAGTTTTTTTGTAAACTCTTTACCGTTTCTCAAGTGCTATACTAATATCCTTATGTGCTTTGGCCTATATTGATACATTACTCTTGCATGGCCAACTGTTTGCCTCCATGTCTGCTTTTTACCTATGTGTCACTTTTTTCAATAAATTAACTTTTGCACCATTGAACTCCTTTTCCTCCGGTTTCATAGCTTTGCTTGAGTTGGTAGTGATGGTTGCAGTCACATTGTTTTTCTGCCCATTACGTTAAATATGGTTGCCCTTTGGAGGTTTCTCTGTTAAATAACATTTGTGCAGTCTATGAATTTGTTCTAAGAAATAGAATTGCCTCCATCAGATCCTTCTTCATAGATACAATTATTAGGTCAGATTTGAGGTGAAGGCTAGAGAACAACCTCTCTAACTATTTGGGTTAAAAAAAAAAAAAAAAGCCGTAACCACATGAGCAACATCTATAACAATTTCCGGGTATAAAGGAATTGCCTCATGCACAGTCAATTTTGATGAACGGTTGCATTTTTCTATTTCTTTGAGAGCAAGTGAAACATTTTTCTGAAATATGGTCAGTCTGCTTGCTATAGGAGACTGAGTGAAATCTTTTCCTTGCGGCAACACTTTGCCTGCTACATGTCATCCAAATACTTGTCAAAGTTAAACTCCTCATCTGATGAGGATGAAGATATGGCAGTAGTAGCACTATCAGGATCCAAGTCCTCTTGCGCCTGGCAGTCCTGTAGGCCACTCATCCTAACTGCTACCTCAGTCAAAGCTTCTTTTCCTTTAAGTAAGCTGTTGATCATCAAGCAGTATACGATGACTTGGGTCCACATAAACAGCTTCCAGAAGAATTTTATTTTCCATTAGCTGTTTCTCTCTCCGTTTCATTGAAGCAGATATGCCATCTGAGATTTAACCTCCTCTTTGGGACAGGCAAAATAGCAAGTTCTTCCACTCCCTTATGAAAATGACAGGAATTAAATCCTCAGCTAGTAATTTTTTAGTCACTGTAAATGGGTGATTAAGCAATTCCTTCAATTTAGCCACCTGTGTCCATTGACCTTCATTTAGGGTTACCTTAGGGTGCGCCATAAATTTGAAAAATGTTTTTTTTTTTTTTAAATGCTAATCTGCTTTTGCAGCTGAAAAACGTATCCTCAAAAAAACACAGCAAAAAAGCTGTTCGTGAATGTAGCCTTTGATCATGAATAGAACCGCAATTTATAGGACATTTCATAACTTTCCCAAATTCCTATAAAAATATTAAGCACATTCTGCATTGAACTACTGTACCCAATTTATTATATATATTTCAGGAGTCAGTCCATTTTATACAGACTCCGACCACACCAAAATGAACACTAACTCAGACTCCACAGCCCTGGTTTTCAAAGCTGTGACAGAAAGATAGCAGCACCAAGAAACCAGTGCCCAGTACTTCTTACCAGACAAAAGGTGGAGGAAAAAGCATCATAAACATCATTAACAAGATATTTTGAAAGTGACAAAGTTACTGTAACAATGACAGCAGATATGTTTAAAAGACAGCTCATACAGCTTGTTGTGAAGGACGGTGTACCATTATTTGCATGACCAGCTTTTACAGCTCTTAATGGAGAAACGGCCCGCAAACTTGGTGTTTCTCTGGAAAGAGAAAGTATTAGAAAATTAGTGATTGAAGAAGCCCTTAAACAAAAGGAAGATCTTAAAAAGACTTAAAAGACGCATCATGTTTCTTAAAATGGATGCCTGCACACGTCACAGAGTGAACTATTTTGCCATCAATGTTCGATATGTTTGTGACAACAAAGAAATGGTTACCAAGACACTAGCAGTAAAACATACTAAAGCTCATCACACCAGCCAGTTTCTCCAGGCCTTAGTGGAAAAAGTTCTGCAAGATTACGAACTCAAAAAAAGAAGAGGTTCTTGCCATTTTAATGGACAATGCTTCAAACATGATAAATACAATTAAACTGATGAATGAGAATAATGAACAACAGCTAGAAGAAAATTTAGGATTCAGTATGTTTGAGATGGAAGGCCACATGTAACTGAGGAACAAACATTACAACAGGATAAGCAAAATGATACTTTAGAATAAGATGATCTTGTTGAAGCTGCTTCAAAACACTTTCATATTAATCACATGCGCAGTGTTGTGCACACGCTGCAGCTGGCAATAAGAGATAGTGTGCAAGAGGACATGCTGGAAATCTGATTGGAAAAGTGAGGAAATTAGTTATTGCCGCCAGAACCCCTAAAATTGATTCCATCTTGAAGAGACGTGCAGGGAAAGGGGCAATTGTCAATCAAGCCACTAGGTGAGGCAGCACTTAATGATAGAGCGATTGCTTGAACTGAAACCGTTTCTTATAGATATGGCGAACCCTCACGTAACCCTAAATGAAGATCAATGGACATAGGTGGCTGAATTGAAGGAATTGCTTAAATCACCCATTTACCGTGACTAAAAAAATTACAAGCTGAGGATTTAATTCCTGGCATTTTCATAAGGGAGTGGAAGAACTTGCTATTTTGCGCCTGTCCCAAATAGGAGGTTTAATCTGAGATGGCATCTCTGCTTCATTGAAACAGAAAGACACAGCTATGGGAACATAAAATTCTTCTGCCAGCTGATTATGTGGACCCAAGTCATTGTCTACTTCTTGATGATCAATAGCTTACTAAAGGAAAAGAAGCTCTGACTGAGGTAGCAGTTAGGATGAGTGGCCTACAGGACTGTCAGGCGCAAGAGGACTTGGGTCTTGACAGTGCTACTGCTGCCATATCTTGACACAGTCTTACTCCACGTGGAAATGAATCACTCGGTAGCACATGGAGTGATGACGTCACGATTGGCTACACACTTTTTTCTGTACGCTGCTTTATAAGGGCAACTCCTCATTGTAAGATTCTTTTCCCTCAGGAAGGAGGCAGATGAGTCTCCGAAACGCATTGGAATGAGCTAAATAAAAACAATTTACTTATATCCATGCTCGTGGTTTCCTAGCGCAAAAAAAAAAACAAAAAACGTTTTCTCCACCCTTTAATCTGATATCTTCATCCTCATCAGATGAGACGTTTAACGGTGACAAGTATTTGGATGACATGGAGCAGACAAAGCGTTGCCGCAAGGAAAAAGATTTCACTCAGTCTCCTATAGTAAGCAGACTGACCATATTTCAGCAACATTTTTCACTTGCTCTCAAAGAAATAGAAAAATTCAACCGTTCATCAAAACAGACTGTGCATGAGGCAATTCCTTTATACCCAGAAATTGTTAGAGATGTTGCCCATGTGGTTACGGCTTTGCCTCCAACCCAAGTTAGTGTAGAGAGGTTGTTCTCTAGCCTTAAAATTATTAGGTCAGATTTGAGGAGGATCTGATGGAAGCAATTCTATTTCTTACAACAAATTCATAGACTGCACAAATGTTATTTAGTATGTTTTTGTTAACGCTTTTTTTGCCACTTACATAGTTGATTTCATAGCGTTATAGATTACATATATAGTGTATTATATATTTACAATTACAGGTTGTGTTCTAAAGTTGTATTCCAATAAATATATTTTATGTTCAACATATCTTGATTATTGTATCAAAAATGATTGTCCGATGTTCACATTGTACTACAATACATTTTTCACTTAAATATAAGCAATATATGTGGGAGTCCGAGTCGTGGAATCGGTGCAAGGGAAATTGAGGAGTTGGAGGTTTGAACTTGAGGGCGAGAAGCTATGTTCTTCTGAAATAGTATGGTGAGTGCAGAAACTTTGCCTTTGAGGGAACAGACTTAGGGGTACTTTACACGTTGCGACATCGCTAGCATCAGCTAGCGATGTCGAGCGCGATAGCACCCGCCCCCATTGCACATGCAATATGTGGCGATAGCTGCCGTAGCGAACATTATCGCTACGACAGCTTCACACGCACATACCTTGTCGGCAACGTCGCGGTGACTGCTGAACAATCCCTCCCTCAACGGGGCGGTGCGTTTGGAGTCACCGCGACGTCACCAAGCCGCCGGCCAATAGAAGCGTAGGGGGGGAGATGAGCGGGACATAACATCCTGCCCACCTCCTTCCTTCCGCATTGGCGGCGGGACGCAGGTAAGGAGATATTTGTCGTTCCTGCGGTGTCACAAACAGCGATGTGTGGTGCTGCAGGAACAACATCATAGCGGCAGCAGTAACGACATTATGGAATGGAGCGACATGTCACCGATCACCTATTTTTGACGTTTTTGCGATCGGTGATAGTCGCTCCTAGGGTTTACACGCTGCGATGCCGGTAACTGCGCCGGATGTGCGTCACTAACGACGTGACCCCAACGATATATCGTTACCGATGTCGCAACGTGTAAAGCCCTCCTTAGTTCTGAGTCTAACCCTGACTGTAGGAAAGCTAAAAGACTAGGCAGCTTGAACGGCAAGGGAGCAATGTTGTTTCACCCCAGCGGAAAAAGATTTTCCAGGTTTGATGGTAAATTGGTGATGTGAAAGGTTTCCTTGCTTTTATCATGGTTTGTATGACTGGGTCGGATAACCCTAAGACCTGTAGAACGGCGGCTTCAACAGCGATACCGTTAAAATGGAGGAACTGAATTCTGGTGGTCGAGGGGTCCATGGGAGTGTAGGTCTTGACAGTCTAAGAGTTTCAATTGCGCGTCCACTAGCATATGGATGATTTCTGCATACTACGACATTCTGGAACTAACAGTATGACTGGCACCCGTTCTGCGTTGATCTTTCACTAGCCTGGGGAGTAGTGAAAGGAGGAAACAGGTAAGGTAGTGTGAATTATGCCCATCATATTGCTAGGATGTCTGATGCAACCGCGAGAGAGTCGCGTGTTCTTGAGACAAAGCAGGAACCTTATTTCTGGATGCTATTAGGTTGATGTCTGGCTTGTTCCAACGTTGGCATATCTGTTTGAATCCTGCGGAATGTAGTGATCATTCTCCCATTGCTAGGCCCTCAAGGCTCAGGCAATCTGCAGCACAGGTCTCTGAACTCTGAAAGCTTTAGTTTGTCATGCAGTGGTGACCTTATTTTTGAACCTTGATGTTCCTGGTCTGCTGTCTTGGGTGCTGCTTAAATGCTGGAGACTATTTGTATAAGGCTGGAATCAACCTTGTGC
The DNA here is from genome assembly GCF_048569485.1 of Anomaloglossus baeobatrachus. Taxonomy (NCBI): domain Eukaryota; kingdom Metazoa; phylum Chordata; class Amphibia; order Anura; family Aromobatidae; genus Anomaloglossus; species Anomaloglossus baeobatrachus. Next base: position 83,518,890 of record NC_134363.1, on the reverse strand, counting down.
GTGTAAAATCGGTCCAAGTCTCATGCTAGAAAGTAGCATGAGCTCTGTTCAAGTTTAGATCAGTGTGCAATGCAACTGCAATGCGATCCTGTGATTTTTCAATTGATTGTAGTCCATGTGCAATCCGTATGGGATCCGTTTTTATTCTCAGCAGCTATGTCATCTGCCATTCAGCTCTGCTACATGGCCGCTGACAGCAGACACAGCGATGTAGCAGAGCTAAATGGCTGCTGACAGCAGACACAGACAGAGCCGCGGGATCAGAATGATGTCGGATGAACCTCATCCGACTGTCATCCTGCGGCTCTGTCTGTGTCATGGCCTGATTTTCGGTCACTGGTGAAGGTCTCACCGGTGACCGCAAATCCCGAGTGACTTAAGTGATCGGCGCTATCAGCGGTGCAGTCACTCAGGTTAACCGCGGCCACTGCTGGAGTCCTCCAGCTGAGATCTGTGGCCACGGGTAACCTGAGTGACGTCATCGCTGATAGCGCAACTCATTTCAGTTGCTGCGGGGAGCTCACAGAGAGCGGTCTGGTCTGTGCGCTCTCTGTCAGCTTCCGATGTAGCAGAGCTGAAAGTTGTGGGACCGCTGTGGATTACGTCGGACCTGGAAGGGTATTTGGGGACTTTATTAAAGTGGTGAATAAGGGTTTTTTTGGTTATTTCAAATAAAGGATTTTTGGGTGTATATTTATTTCCTTTAACTTACAGGTTAATCATGGAAGATATCTCAGGAAGACGCCTGCCATGATTAACCTAGGACTTAGTGGCAGCTATGGGCTGCTGACATTAACTCCTTATTACCTCGATTGCCACAGCACCAGGGCAATTCGGGATGAGCCGGGTACAGTCCCAGGACTGTCGCATCTCATGGATGCGGCAATTCCGGGAAGCTGCTGGCTGATATTGTTAGGCTGGGGGCTCCCCATAATTTAAAGCTCCCCATCCTGACAATAATAGCCTCCAGCCGTATGGCTTTACCCTGGGTGGTATTAAAATTGGGGGGGGGACAGCACGCCGTTTTTTATTTATTTTACTGCACGATGTAGACCCGCCCACCGGCAGCTGTGATTGGTTGCAGAGAGACAGCTGTCACTCATCGTGGGGGCGTGTCTTACTGCAACCAATCACAGGCACCGGTGGGCGGGGCAAGCAGGGAATACGTGATGGAATAATGAGCGGCCGGCTTTTTCAAAAAAAGAGATGCCGCCACAGTGTGAACGCCGTGCAGCGCTGCTCCGGTAATCGTGGATCGGTGAGTATGAGAGAGGGCGTGGGAGGGAGAGACTGACATGGACAGAGAGAGAGATACCGACTGACAGCTCGAGATTGACCGACAATGACAGACCTCACTCATTTCCAGTATTTTCTGAAACATGCGATAAATGTATTTAGAAAAACGCATGTCACTAGGATGGTGTGTGTGCCGTCCGTGTGACATCCGTTTATTTACCCGCTCCCATAGAGTTTCATTGGGGAGACATGGGCGAGAAACTCACCAAAACGCAGCATGCTGCGATTTTTTTCTCAGTCAGATTTGGACTGAGAAAAAAAATAGATGGGAGCTGCCATATTGATTAACATGGGTCCGAGTGCAATGAGAGAATTTCTCGCATTGCTCTTGTGCGAGTTAATCGCAAGTGTGAAGCCGGCCTAAGGGCTTTTTCTTTTCTTGGTGTGAAAAAGGGTTCTCTTGATTACCGGTTTTGTTTAGAAACGGGCGAAAGGACCGAAACGTGAATTTGCGTCTGTGAGAAGGTGCTCTTTGTTGAGGAAGAAAGGTACTTTTTCCCCATCCGTGGCCTCGACTATGATCTGGTCTAGGTGGTCTCCAAACAGCCAGCCTCCTAGGAATGGAAGGCTGGTGACTACTTTTTAGATGTGGCATCCACGTTGAATGCTTAGAGCCATAGAACTATACAAGTGGAAACCATGTTGGCTGCTGCTAAAGCGGAGGAGGTAGCGATGTCTAGGAAGGCTTATAGGAGATATTTGCCTGCATAAGCATATTTGACTGGCGAGGACTGCTAGTTCTTCTGGTGGAGCTACGTTGTTGATGACGTCGTGGAGGTGTTTGCACAACGCAGAGACCGCTTTGGAGACCCAGGCAGATGCGAATGCTCATCCTAAAACTGACCCGGCTGCCTCAAAAGCAGATTTGGCTAAAAATTCTATTTGTCTGAGATTTTTCAGTGTAGCTCCGTCTCAAAGGGAGGATGATGCCAGCGGAAAGGCGAGATACTGACGGGTCAACTGAAGGCAATTTGGTCCACTGTTTAACACTGTCTTCAGCAAAAAGATAGAGGATGTCCATACTCACTCTTAGTTTGAACCGTTTGGATGTCCCCATTCTTTATCTACTACCTCTTGAAATTCTGTGAGATTGAGAACAGGACTGTTTTTTTTTTCTGACATAACACTTTAACCAAAGAAATAATTACAAAAAAACCCAGTTGGCCAAGCTAGCCATCGCACTATTGAGCTGTTCTGTTCTAAATATTCTATCTATTCTGGCTATTTATCAATTATCCTACCCAATCATATTTTGTCCTTTAAAACGTGTAAAAACACAACAAAAACGCATGTGTACTTTCATGTGTTTTTTGGGCCACAAGCTGTGTTTCTGACCAAAAGATAAAAAGATGCAGTGTGCGAACATAGCTTTAGTTGTATGTCACAAGAGAAATGGTTTCCTCCTGGAACAATTTTAAACTGAATACTTTGCAACAGTGTTTCTAGATATCAAATAGTTCTAAAATAGAAGGTTGAAATCACAAAGCTTTTTTAATGTGTGTGTATTCCGTTATTTTCAAGAATCCCATAAGACCAGTAGATAAATTTATGCAGGCAATAAAGGACACACACTAAGGACAAAAAGACACCATATACTATAAAAGAATAAAAAGTAAAATACAACAAAATGTTTTAATTTGTCTTCGTAAATAAGAGTGACAACAAAAAAGGTTAGGTTAAGACAACAGCTACAGTTTAACCACTGACATTGCTTATGGCCCAGCCGTCAAAGAAGTCGACTCCCAGGGTTCATTTTTGCATCAACTATGAAACTGGACAAAGAACACAAGTCAATATGGGTTTTAAAAGAGAAAAGGCCACAGCGGCCTGAGCAAGAAAAGAGTGGGGGAAAATTAATCAGAAATAATAATAGAAATACAAAGCTGTCCTTAGTTTTCTTTGAAACCTCAAGATATATAGGTTTTATTTTCCTTTATCTTCAATGCTGCTACATCTACCAGAAATCACGACGATGGTAACCATCTGGATCGCAGTACTTTGTGACAACGACCCTGTTAGCAAATTTTCGGCCTGTGAGTCCTTGCATGGCTTTCTGACAATCAAACACCGATGTAAATTCGACAAATATCTGAAAATGAAAAACAGTTTTGTAGAAACTATGCTTTTAAACAATTTACATATAAAACTTTGGCACAAAAATTTGGATCTAAAAACTGTTTTGAGTCATCACTTCTATATGCAGTATCCATATCCTAGGATTCCCAGCTCATAATTTAAAGGAATCACTTGGTCTTTGAATGAATCAGATGACAGTTTCCCTTTAACCCGTTCACTAACCAATTTTTCCAACAATAAAAGCCAAATTTAGCCATTTGAGGACTTTTTTCTGGAAGATGTACTTTTGCATTCTGCCACATATTGTACTGGAAAACAGGAAAAAAATTACAAGTAGCATATGATGAAACTGCGTTCTGACTGGAGGTTTTTAATTTATATCATTTTGGTGTAGATGTGATGTTTTGATTGCCTTTTTTTGCATTTAATGCAATATGACTTTTTGTTGGCAGTCTGTACAGCAGAAATGCTGATCTGCGAATGCCAGCACTCACAGTAACTATGTCATGACAGACCGGGGCAATTAACTGACCCCCTGGCTGTCATGATAACCCATTGGCACACCACGATCACATCACAGGGTCACCAATGGGAGCTGCAGGTGGAAGCAGGGAGTGAAGTGCTAGTTGCCAGCAATTGTTTTTATTTAAAAGCAAATGTGTCAACTGATCCATACTGCCCAAACTATGAATCAGCACCTGGCTGCACAAATATACTTAGGGTGGGGAGGATCGGTTGGAAACCATAGCCAGAGACAAAACTAATTTGGCTCTTCCCAGTGCTGTTAGGGGCGATTGACTTGTCTCTTGGGATGGCATAAATCTGTTAACCACTTAAGAGCAGCTCTGTGAAGAGCTGACGAGGGGTAGCGCTGGATTAGTCTAGTCTCCAGCTATCAGCTAGATTTGTTTTCTGTATCTTCTCAAATGCTAGGGCATTTCAGGGAAAAGTATACCTAGCTGCAATCACGCAGCCAGGCTCTGAATCATGGTACCCGTGATTTATACAGGACAGGACGACAAGTGACAGGTTCCCTTTAACCCTTTAGTGACGGAGCTAATTTTCACCTTAATGACCAGACCAAATTTTGCAATTCTGGCCAGTGTCACTTCATGAGGTTATAACTCTGGAACGCTTCAACGGATCCCGGTGATTCTGAGATTGTTTTTTCGTCACATATTGGACTTCATGTTAGTACCAAATTTAGGACAATATTTTTTGTGTTTATTTATGAAAAAAATTGAATATTGGCAAAAATTTTGAAAATTTAGCAATTTTCAACTTTTGAATTTTTATACCGTTAAACCAGAGATTTCTGTGACACAAAATAGTTAATAAATAACATTTCCCACATGTCTACTTTACATCAGCACAATTTTGGAAACAAAATTTTTTTTTGTTAGGAAGTTAGAGGGGTTCAAAGTTTATCAGCAATTTCTCATTTTTACATCAAAATTTACAAAACCAGTTTTTTAGGGACCACATCACATTTGAAGTGACTTCAATAGGCCTAGATGACAGAAAATACCCAAAAGTGACACCATTCTAAAAACTGCACCCCCCAAAGTACTCAAAACCACATTCAAGAAGTTTATTAACCCTTCAGGTGCTTCACATGAACAAAAGCAATGTGGAATGAAAAAAAAGCAAAAATAAAATTTTACCTAAAAATGTTGCTCTAACCCAAATTTATTCACTTTTAGAAGAAATAACACAACAAAATGGACCTCAAAACTTGTTCCCCACTTTCTTATGAGCGCGCCGATACCCCACATGTGGTCAGAAACCTCTGTTTGGACAAATGGGAGGGCTCGGAACAGAAGGAGCAATATTTGAATTTTGGAAAGCAAATTTGGCTGAAATAGATTGCGGGCACCATGTTGCATTTACAGGTCCGCTAAGGTACCTAAACAGAAGAAATCCCTCACAAGTGACACCATTTTGGAAACTAGACCCCTCAAGGCTTCTATCTAGGGGTATAGTGAGCATTTTAGATCCACAGGTACTTCACAGATTTTGTTAACGTTACGTTGTCATATTGAAAATTTTAATAATTTTCTCAAAAATGTTGCTTTAGCATCAATTTTCTCACTTTTTCAAGAGGTAATTCCAAAAATTTGACCTCAAGGTTTGTTAACCACTTTTTTATGAGCGCGGTGATACCTCACATGTGGTCTGAAACCTTTGTTTGGACAAATGGGAGGGCTTGGAACGAAAGGAGCAATATTTGAATTTTAGAAAGGAAATTTGGCTGACAAAGATTACGGGCACCATGTCGCATTTGGAGGTCCCCTAAGGTACCTAAACAGCAGAAACCCCGCACAAGTGGCCCCATTTTGGAAACTAGGCCCCTCAAGGAATTTATCTAGATGTTTGGTGAGTACCCTGAACCCTCAGGTGCTTCACAGAATTTTATAACGTTGAGCCATGAAAAAAAAAAAATAAAATTTTACCACAAAATTGTTATTTCAACCAGGTAGCTTTTTTTTTTACAAGAGTAAAAGGAAAAAATTCAGCATAACATTTATTGTGCAATTTCTCCTGAGTTTGGCGATACCTTATATGTGGTGGAAATCAACTGTTTGGGCGCATGGCAGGGCTCGGAAGGGAAGGAGTGCCATTTGACTGCAAAATTGGCTGGAATCAATAGCGGACGCCAGGTTGCATTTGGAGAGCCCCTGAGGTGCCTAAACAGTGGCGGTCCCCCACAAGTGACTTCATTCTGGAAACAAGACACCTCAAGGCTTTTATCAAGGTGTATAGTGAGCAGTTTGAATCCACGAGTACTTCACAGAATTTGATAAGCTTAGGTTGCCATATTGAAAATTTTCATTTTTTTCACAAAACTGTTGCTTTAGCATCAAATTTCTCACTTTTTCAAGAGACAACAACAAACCGTGGACCCCACAGGTTGTTATCCAATGTCTTATGAGCACAGGGATACCCCACATGTGGCCAAAAACCTCTGTTTGGATAAATGGGAGGGCTTGGAATGGAAGGAGCACCATTTGAATTCTGGAAAAGTTTAAATAAATTGCGCGCACCATGTCACATTAGCAGGGCCCCTTGGGTACCTATACATCAGAAAACCCCCACAAGTGACCCCATTTTGGAAACTGGATTTTATTCAGGAGTATAGTAAGCATTTTGAATCCACAGGTACTTCACAAAAATGTTGCTGTAGCAACAAATGTCTCACTGTTAGGCTCTGTGGCCATGATCCAGCGACACGGCATCTAGTACACAGTGTCAGCCTCCTGCAGAGATGTGAGTGTTGTCCACGGGAGAACGCAGCTGCCCATGCCCACGATTTGGGTTCAGGCCGCTGTGGAGCTCTATGCTACCTGCAGAGAACACTCATCTCCGCAGCATAAATTGACATGCTGAGGCTCGGGAAGCTGCGCCACAGGTCGGTTTATGCTGCGGAGAAAAGAAGCACATTGGGCATGGGATTTCTAAAAATCCTTCCACTGTGCTTCTACTGCACAACGCAGCATTATGGACACAAGGAAAACACTCTGCGCCCAAAACACTGCAAACCCTGATTGTGGGCACACAGCGTAAAATGCTACAATGGATGAATGGATAGATGTCAAACAAATATAACGTCCCATTCCCCTGCATATTCTAAGCTGGCGCCCTTTAGTGCCTTTCATGTGGCACTAAAGGGTGCCTAGCCTTGTATTTAGCCCCCCAAAAAATTAATAATTAAAATAAACGACGTGGGGTCCCCCCTATTTTTGATAGCCAGCTAGGGTAAAGCAGACAGCTGTAGCCTGCAAACCACAGCTGACAGCTTCACCTTGGCTGGTGATCAATTTGGAGGGCTCCCCAGGCGTTTTTTTAAAAAAAAAAAAACGTGGGGTCCCCCCCAAATTAGATCACCAGCCAAGGTGAAGCGGACAGCTGGGGTCTGGTATTCTCAGGGTGGGAAGAGCCATGGTTATTGGACTCTTCCCAGCCTAAAAATAGCAGGCCGCAGCCGCCCCAGAAGTGGCGCATCCATTAGATGCGCCAATCCTGGCGCTTCGCCCCAGCTCATCCCGCGCCCTGGTGCGGTGGCAGACGGGGTAATATATGGGGTTGATACCAGCTGTAATGTCACCTGGCATCAAGCCCTGGGGTTAGTGATGTCACGGCATCTGAACAGATACCCGACATCACTAACCCAGTCAGTAATAGAAAAAAAAAAGAAAAAAAAAATTTATTTGAAAAAACACTCCCCGAAACATTCCTCTTTTACCAATTTATTGAAAATAAAGAAATTCCGGTCGCTGTAATCCATTTTGGAGGTCCCGCGCCGACTCTGGATCTTCTAGAATATGGGGGGCACGTTCAGGGAACGTATCCCCCATTTTCTGGAAGAGCAAGCTCTCCATGAGCAGTGTGGGTGCAGTAATCTGAGAATACTGCACTCACACTGCCCCGGTCCAACCTAGGGCAGAGTGACCTGCAGTAACCTCATTCCAGAATATGAGGGGCACGCTCACAGAACGTACCCCCCATTTTCTGGAACAGCAGCCTCTCCATGTGAGGAGTGTGGCTGCAGATCACTGCACTCACCCTCCCCCGGTCCACAGTGGAGCCTGTGCATCAGCGACGTCAGCAGGGATCCAGCTGACAGCCGCTGTCTGCGCATGCGCCGCCAGCATTGAAGAAGGAGGCGGCGATCGCGGGCCTGGAGCGGCAGACAGGTAACGTATAACCGGGGGCTTGGGGGGGGGGGTGACGGGGGGTGACCTAGTGGGACCTGGGGACACCTTTCTGCCGCATGTGACGTGTCACATGCGGCAGAAAGAGCAGAATGAAGGCGGCCGCGCGCTGTGCGCCGCCATCTTCCACGCTCCGGAGGGGGGAGGGGGGTGGTGGCTCTGGAGAACCGGAGGGGGCTCCGGTGACCAGAGGGCTCCGGTGGACCGGAGGAGGGGTCAGGGGGAGGACATTTCCCTCCGATCTGAAATGTTTGATCATTTCAGATCGGAGGGAAATGACTGCAGAGCCGGCGCCGGCGGCAGTTTTCTGTGCGCTTCGGCGCCATTTTGGATGTCCGGTGGGGGTGGGGGGACTCTCCGGTACCGGGGGCTTTGGGGGCACTAGGGGGTTAGATTTCTTTCTCATCTGACATGTTTGATCATGTCAGATGAAAAAGAAATCAGTTTTACCGGCCATTTATTTTTTTTTCATGTGTTCGTCGGTATACGGTGTATACCGGCGATCACATGGTCGGGGTCCAAAAAAAACACCCCGATTCATAATCTGGGGGGTCTCAGCTACCCCCGGTAGCTGAAACCCCCGAGATTTTCGGTCGCTGGGGGGCGCTACAGGGTTTTTTCGGGCCGCCGCTTTAAAGCGGCGGAACAGAATAAGTACCCTGTTTTGCCGCCGCTTTAAGTCGTACGGCCGTCGTTATGAGGTTAAGCATATATATTTCACCCAGTTTCCACTAGGATGGCAAAACACTACTAAAAGGAACTACAACTGCTTAAATTTTAGTCAGGATATAAAACATTTTCAAATATTTGAAAAGTGCTACAAATAAAATATAAGGCAGTTCCCATGAAACTCCTCCCCCCAAAAATCTGGGCCATGTACTGTAGACCCTGTGTACATAGAAAAACTCAAAAGAAACTAAATACAATCTTCATTAACCCCTTTAGGACGAAGCCAGTTTTGTACTTAATGACCAGGCCATTTTTTGCAATTCTGACCAGTGTCACTTTATGAGGTCATAACTCTGGAACGCTTCAACGGATCCCAATGATTCTGACATTGTTTTTTCGTGACATATTGTACTTCATGATAGTTATAAATTTAGAACGATATTTTTTGCTTTTATTTGTGAAAAAATCGGAAATTTGATGAAAATTTTGCAATTTTCAAACTTTTAATTTTTATGCCCTTAACCCAGAGAGTTATGTCACACAAAACAGTTAATAAATAACATTTCCCACATGTCTACTTTACATTAGCGCAATTTCTGAAACAAAATGTTTTGGGGTTAGGAAGTTAGAAGGGGTCAAAGTTCATCTGCAATTTCCCATTTTTTCAACAAAATTCACAAAACCATTTTTTTAGGGACCACATCACATTTGAAGTGACTTTGAGAGGCCTAAGTGACAGAAAATACCTAAAAGTGACACCATTATAAAAACTGCACCCCCCAAAGTACTCAAAACCACATCCAAGAAGTTTATTAACCCTTCAGGTGCTTCACAGGAACTAAAGCAAAGTGGAATGAAAAAAAGCAAAAAATAAAATTTTACCTAAAATGTTGCTCTACCCCAAATTTATTCACTTTTAGAAGAAATAACACAACAAAATGAACCCCAAAACTTGTTACCCACTTTCTTATGAACGCGCCAATACCCCACATGTGGTCAGAAACCTTTGTTTGGACAAATGGGAGGGCTCGGAACAGAAGGAGCAATATTTGAATTTTGGAAAGCAAATTTGGCTGAAATAGATTGCGGGCACCATGTTGCAATTACATGTCCGCTAAGGTACCTAAACAGCAGAAACCCCTTACAAGTGACACCATTTTGGAAACTAGACCCCTTAAGGCTTCTATCTAGGGGTATAGTGAGCATTTTGGATCCACAGGTACTTCACAGATTTTGATAACGTTACGTTGTCACATTGAAAATTTTCATTTTTTTCTCAAAAATGTTGCTTTAGCATCAATTTTTTCACTTTTTCAAGAGGTAATTCCAAAAATTTGACCCCAATGTTTGTTACCCACTTTTTTATGAGCGCGGTGATACCTCACTTGTGGTCTGAAACCTTTGTTTGGAGAAATGGGAGGGCTTGGAACGGAAGGAGCAATATTTGAATTTTGGAAAGGAAATTTGGCTGAAAAAGATTGCGGGCACCATGTCGCATTTGGAGGACCCCTAAGGTACGTAAACAGCAAAAAAACACCACAAGTGACCCCATATTGGAAACTAGGCCCCTCAAGGAATTTATCTTGATGTTTGGTGAGTACCCTGAACCCCCAGGTGCTTTACAGAAGTTTATAACGTTGAGCCATGAAAATAAAAAAATAAAATTTTACCACAAAATTGTTACTTCAACCAGGTAGCTTTTTTTTTCACAAGGGTAACAGGAAAAAAATCACCATGAAATTTATTGCGCAATTTCTCCTGAGTTTGTTGATATCTTGTATGTGGTGGAAATCAACTGTTTGGGCACACTACAGGGCTCAGAAGAGAAGGAGTGTAATTTGACTGCAAAATTGGCTGGAATCAATAGCGGACGCCATGTTGCATTAGGAGAACCCCTGAGGTGCCTAAGCAGTGGAGGTCCCCCACAAGTGACCCCATTCTGGAAATAAGACCCCTCAAGGCTTTAATCTAGGTGTATATTGAGCATTTTGAATCCACGAATACTTCACAGAATTTGATAAGCTTAGGTTGCCATATTGAAATTTTCATTTTTTTCACAAAAATGTTGATTTAGCGACACATTTTTCACTTTTTCAAGAGGCAACAACAAAACGTGTACCCCACAGGTTGTTATCTAATTTCTTGTGAGCGCAGGGATACCCCACATGTGGCCAAAAACCTTTGTTTGGATAAATGGGAGGGCTTGGAATGGAAGGCGCACCATTTGAATTTTGGAAAAGTTGAAGTAAATTGCGCGCACCATGTCACATTAGCAGGGCCCCTTGGGCACCTATACATCAGAAACCCCCCACAAGTGACCTCATTTTGGAAACTGGACCCCTCAAGGATTTTATTCAGGAGTATAGTAAACATTTTGAATCCACAGGTACTTCACAAAACTGTTGCTGTAGCAACAAATTTCTCACTGTTAAGGGGGCTTTACACGCTGCGACATCGCTAATGCGGAGTCGTTAGGGTCACGGAATTGGTGACGCACATCCGGCCGCATTAGCGATGTTGCTGCGTGTGACACCGATGAGCGATTTTGCATCGTTGCAAAAACGTGCAAAATCGCTCATCGGTGACATGGGGGTCCATTCTCGATTATCGTTACAGCAGCAGTAACAATGTAGTTCGTCGCTCCTGCGGCAGCACACATCGCTATGTGTGACGCCGCAGGAACGAGGAACCTCTCCTTACCTGCCTCCCGGCCGCTATGAGGAAGGAAGGAGGTGGGCGGGATGTTCCGGCCACTCATCTCCGCCCCTCCGCTTCTATTGGGCGGCCACTCAGTGACGTCACTGTGACGCCACACGGACCGCCCCCTTAGCAAGGAGGCGGTTCGCCGGTCACAGCGATGTCGCCGGGCAGGTAAGTATGTGTGACGCATCTGCGCGATGTTGTGCGGCACGGGCAGCGATTTGCCCATGTCGCACAACAGATGGGGGCGGGTACCCACGCTAGCGATATCGGGACCGATATCGCAGTGTGTAAAGCGGCCTTTAGGCTATGTGGCCATGATCCAGCGACACGGCGTCTAGTACACAGTGTCAGCCTCCTGCAGAAATGTGAGTGTTGTCCACGGGAGAACGCAGCTGCCCATGCCCACGATTTGGGTTCAGGCTGCTGTGGACTTTAGTTCTATTCTACCTGCAGAAAGCACTCATCTCCGCAGCATAAATTGACATCCTGAGGCTCGGGAAGCTGCGCCACAGGTCGATTTATGCTGCGGAGAAAAGAAACACAGTGGGCACGGGATTTCTAAAAATCCTGCCACTGTGCTTCTAATGCACAACGCAGCGTTATGGACGCAGGGAAAACACTCTGCGTCCAAAATGTTGCAAACCCTGATTGTGGGCACACAGCGTAAAATGCTACAATGGATGAATGGATAGATGTCAAACATATATAACGTCCCACCCCCCTGCATATTCTAAGCTGGCGCCCTTTAGTGCCTTTCATGTGACACTAAAGGATGCCTAGCCTTGTATTTAGCCCAAAAAAAAAAAAAAAAAGAATTAAAATAAATGACGTGGGGTCCCCCCTATTTTTGATAGCCAGCTAGGGTAAAGCAGACAGCTGTAGCCTGCAAACCACAGCTGACAGCTTCATCTTGTCTGGTGATCAATTTGGAGGGCTCCCCAAGCTGTTTTTTTTTTTAATTATTTATAAATAAATAATTAAAAAAAAAAAAAAAAAAACGTGGGGTCCCCCCAAATTAGATCACCAGCCAAGGTGAAGCTGACAGCTGGGGTCTGGTATTTTCAGGATGGGAAGAGCCACGGTTATTGGACTCTTCCCAGCCTAAAAATAGCAGGCCGCAGCCGCCCCAGAAGTGGCGCATCCATTAGATGCGCCAATTCTGGCGCTTCGCCCCAGCTCATCCCGCGCCCTGGTGCGTTGGCTAACGGGGTAATGAATGGGGTTGATACCAGGTGTGTAATGTCACCTGGCATCAAGCCCAGCAATTAGTTATGTCACGGCGTCTATCAGATACCCGACATAACTAATTGACAGTAATAAAAAAAAATTGACAACAAAAAAAAATTTATTTGAAAAAACACTCCCCAAAACATTCCCTGATTGACCAATTTATTGAAAAGAAAAAAAAAATCCACAATAATCCATTTGGATGTCCCACGTCGCCTCTGGACCTTCTAGAATATGGGGGACACGTTCAGGGAACGTATCCCCCATTTTCTAGGAGGGCAGACCCTCCATTTGAGGAGAGTGGGTGCAAAGAATCTGCACCCACCCTCCCTGGGTCACAGCTGCAGAGTGCGAGCAGCCAGCGTCCTGAACACAGGAAGCTGACAGCTGCGCTCTGCACATGTGACCGGAGTCTGCTGAGAAGGAGCCGGAGGAGGGGGCCGCGGGGGATCAGAGCTGCGACAGGTATGTATGACACCGGGGGACACCGGGGAACACCAGGGGGGGGGTAGGGGGGGACCCGGCGGGGCCTGGGGAGCAGGTTTCTGTCGTATGTGTTATGGCACATACGACAGAAACCATAGGAACATTGGAAATGCGGCCGGCGCGCTGCTGTGATCGCCGGTGCGCGCGGCCATCTTGGATTTTCGGGAGGGGGTTGGGGGTCGGGGGGGGCACTTTGGGGACACCGGGGGACCGGAGGGAACCGGGAAAAAGATTTATCTCCCATCTGGCATGTTTGATCATGCCAGATGGGAGATAAATCATTTTTTACCGGCGCGGTCATTTACTATAACTTGATGATCGGTATACGGTGTATACCGGTCATCAGGTGAGCGGGGACCGGAAAAACCGGCCCGAATCATGATCTCCAGGGTCTCAGCTACCCCCGGCAGCTGAGACCCCGGAAATTTTCTGACTCTGGGGGGCGCTAGACCCTTTTTTCCGACCGCCGTTAAAAAGCGGCGGATCGGAAAAAGTACCCTTATTTACCGCCGTTAAAAGGCGTATCGGCGGTCGTAAAGGGGTTAATACTAATTGTTGACACTTTGTTTTGAAGATACCCCTCCTCCTATCCAGGCACTACAGACAAGGGAATGCATTATCAGAAAATAATCTAATGTTTAAAATAGGTTTTTATATTTTTGATTAAAAAAAATTAAGAGATCCTGCAATTTTCATGTTGGCCACAGGGGCCAACGTCCTGTTTCAGCAACCATCATATACAGACAGCTTCATTAGTCAGACCCCAACCACATCTTTTGCATGTGCCAATGTCATGGTCACGGAAAGGGAAGAAGGGTCAGCTGTGACATTGCCTGTCCTCTGACTGGATAACTATGCACAGGAGAAACCATTGTAACCCTGCCTGTGATAAGGAAATTGCTGTCAATTCTTCCTGAAAGGACAGGAAGTGTAAAATAGTCTTTAAAAGAATCACCACCAGGATTTTGGTATATGAAGTAAAGGCAGTGCCATACTGGCACTAAGATTTTGAATCCAGGCATACCTTTTCTAGAAAGATAGGATGCTTGGTTGATGAAATATTTTTAATCAAAGTTGCAGAAAAGCAACTTTGATGTGTGCAATGGGGGGGGGGAGGGGGCAGGCAGGCCTTTGTAGGTCGGGTCCTTGGCGTTTATTCCTATCCTCCTGGCTTTTTCTGCAACTTTGTTTCATCAACCAAGCATCTGATCTTTCTACAAAAGGTATGCTTGGATTCAGGATCTTAGTGCCAGAATGGCACACTGCCCTAACTTCATACAGCAACATTCTGGTGGTTGTTTCTCTTTAAGGCCTTGTGCAAACAGTGTATTTTTGGCACTTTTTATGCATTTTGATCACAAAACTCCATGCAAATCTTTAGGCCAAATGAAAATCCTGAAAGTTTGTGCACATTTATTTTCTTTTTCCCTTACAGATTTGCAGCAGAAAAATCTAAGTTAGGCTGGTTTCACACTACGTCTTTTTAACATCCGTTGAAAACGTTTTTTTAGCGGAAGTACGGATCCTGCTTTTACAGCAAATAACGTATGCAAACGCATATGTTATTTTGCAGGATCCTGCACTGGATGTTTAGGGGCGGGCATTGGAGTCATGTGATCGGGAGTGAGGGGAGCTAGACTGGGAGCCGGCTTCTGACAGCTGCAGACGCTGGTAACCAAGGTAAACATCGGCCTTGGATACCCGATATTTATCTTGGTTACGAGTGTCTGCAGCTGCTAGGAGCAGGGCTGCCTGCACGCGTAACCAACGTAAACATCGGGTAACTAAGAGAAGTGGTTACGCGATATTTACCTTGGTTACGAGTGTCCGCAGCTCTCAGGTGGGGGAGAGGGAGGGAGGGAGGAAGGGGGAAAGACAGATAGAGAGAGAGAGGGTGAGGGAGGGAGGAGGAGAGAGAGACAGATCACGCGAGACTGGTTCTGGGCATGCTCAGTACTTTCTGGGCATGCTCAGTACAAAAGCAGGATCCTGTCTATCAGCACGCCAGCATTCACCTGCGTTCGCGTGCGTTATAGTGCGGATCCGGTGACTTGCAGTATTTTGACGCAGCTCAAAAACGCTACAAGTAGCGTTTTTGAAACATGTTAAAAAACTGCAAGTCACCGGATCCGCACTATAACGCACGCAAACGCAGGTGAACGCAGGTGGACGCGAGTCCATTGCAAATGCATTGAAATGAAAACGCATTTGCACTGGATCCGTACTTCCGCTAAAATAACGTTTTCAACGGATGTTAAAAAGACGTAGTGTGAAACCAGCCTTACTTACTGGTAATGTTTTTTCCAGAGCCCATAACAGCACACCAACCCAAAGAGAGAGGTCCACCCATCTTAGAACAGGAAACCCACTGAAATAAAACTGTGGCAACTCTTCTCTGCATCAGTTAAATTACAGAGCCAGAGAGGATTACCAGAAACCATAATATTTCCAAATCACCAAACACACCACACTACCACTAAACTGTGGCTTAAAAACGCCAAATGCAAAATCATCAGGAAAAGGAAGGGGGTAATAGTGGTGGTGACGTCATGGGTTCTAGAAAAACCCATTACTGGTAAGATTCAACAGTCTTTAGAGATGGCCCACCGCTTGTAGAACCCTTCTACCAAACGCTAAATCCACCGTGGATGACAAATTAGTCTGTAGTGATTAAAAAAGGTGGAAGGAGACAACGACCAGGTTGACGCCTTACAAATCTGTTCAAATAGACACGTCCGCCCTCTCTGCCTAGAAAGTCGCCACCGACCTGATGGAATGTGCTGTAATACCTTCCGGTACGAGACTGTTCCGGGCTGAATAGGTTACACCAATTGCCTCCCTCACCCATCTTGCTATGGCGCCCTTTGAGGCCATAAGGACCTTCTAAGTCCCCTGAAAGAAAATAGACAAAGATTGACTCTTCCTCCAAGCCCTAGTTGACTCTACATGCTATACCAGGGATCTTTTCTCATTTAGAGTAGGGAGCCTTTCTTCCTTTGGGTTTTTAGGAGTGGCACTGAAGGAAGGAAGAACTATTTCTTGAGATCTATGGAAGGTCCTAGTGACTAGGCAAATATGCAGAGTCTGTTCTTAGGACCACTATCATCCAGGATCTGGGTGCATGGCAGACTGATAGAGCCTACAGATCACTAACCCTTCTAGCCGAAATTACTGTTATTAATAAGACCACCTTAAGGGTAAGGTTCATAAATGAGGCCTGAGAAAGGGATTCAAAAGGGGAGACCCCTTATGGAATCCAGCACTAGATTCAGATCCCAGAGAGGAAAAACCCTCAGGGAAGGGATAGGTGTGGCTCTTTGACCTGCATAGTTGCTCAGTGGTTAACACTGCAGTCTTGCAACACTGGGGACCTGGGTTTAATTCCCACCAAGGACAATATCTGCAAGGAATTTGTATGTCCTCCCCGTATTTGCGTGGGTTTCCTCCGTGTACTCAGGTTTCCTCCCACACTCCAAAGACATACTGATAGAGAACTTAGATTGTGATCCCCAATGGGGACAGTGTTGCCAATGTATGTAAAGCGCTGTGAAATTAATGGTGCTATACAAGTGAATAAATATTATCTAATAAACCTTTTGATCCAACTGTCTCCTGCCGGGTCGTAGTTATAAAGTGCTTCCAAGGCTGATACCTGTAGCTTCAGAGTACTAACGGCCAAGCCCATTTCTATCCCCTTCGGGGGAGAGGCCAGATGGGTAGGTCCAATTCTTGAGTTCCTTCAGAAGTAGAAAGGAATTTCTTACAAATCCTACCATAAATTTAGATTGTTGTTGGCTTTCTGCTTCATAGGAGAGTAGAAACCAGATCCCTGGAAAACCCCTGGCTTGCCAACAATTTCCTCTCAAATTCCAGGCTATTAATGCAGGCCCGAAACGAGGGTGAAGTACTAAGCCCTGGGAAAAGTGGTTCGGAATCTCCAGCAGGATCCAAGATTCTTACAAAAACATCTTCCTCAGCCAAAAGAACCAAGGTCCCCACAGGATGCACGGTTTAACCCCTCAGCACCACAGGCGCATGCTAGTAGACTCCTGCCACCACCTGGACTCCTGCCACCATACCCTATGGACCTTCTCCCAGGCTAAACCACTGAAGTCATTGTCAGGCAACTACCTGGATCGGTACCAGTTTGTCTGATCTTCCACATCCTCAGACCATAATGTGGCTTTCAGCCCTTGGTCTTGATACATCATCTCAGCTACATCCTTTCTGGAATCCCATGATCCCTGAATATTAGATTGCGCCAGAGGCATACCTAAACATAGGTGACTACTGAGGTCTCTTGCCATATGCATAAATTCTGATGATACCTAAACCTCCTGTGCATGACCTTGAGTCACTATACTGCAGCTCTCACATGAGCATTGGACCCGATGTGCTTTTCTGATGACAGAGCTACCTACCACCCATAGTGCATCCCCACATAGGTTTTCCCATATATCACTATTTATTCTGTGATTTAGCATATAGTCAAGCACACGTGTTTGTATCCTGCACACCTACCCATCTCCATATCCTGTTCTCTAGTTTGTCCGACCTGAGGAAGGCCGGTAGGCCGAAACTTTACTTGGCGGACCCTTGTATGGCACTTTTTTTCCACATTTTTGCACTAACAAAAAAGAAAACGATTTTGATATCAATTCTGTGTTTTCTTCAGTCTCTATGGGAAATAGTGTGCCGGAGTTACCCTACACTATTTTTCTCCTGAGCACCTACGTGAGGTCTTTTTCTTATACAAAAGAACCAAGCTTTTCTGGGCCAGAATGGGGTGATTAATATCATTGCCTGATCCTCCCAGATCTTCCTCAAAACTGCCAGTATTCACATGAGGAGGAGAGGCAGAAAGCAGTCCTGAGTTCCAAGGCATCTGAAAGGAGTCTACTGCCCATGGATTCTCGAGGGGGTTTAAGGAACAGAACCTATTTACCTTTCTGTTCTCCTTGTTGGAAAAGAAGGGAATTTTGTTACTTACCGTAAATTCCTTTTCTTCTAGCTCTTATTGGGAGACCCAGACGATTGGGGTATAGCTACTGCCCTCTGGAGGCCACACAAAGCACTACATTAAAAGTGCAAGGCCCCTCCCCCTCTGGCTATACCCCCCCGTGGCATCACGGGTTCTCTAGTTTTAGTGCCAAAGCAAGAAGGAGGAAGCCAATAACTGGTTTAAACAAATTAACTCCGAATAACATCGGAGAACTGAAAAACCGTTCAACATGAACAACATGTGTACCCGCAAACAACAAAAAAACATCCCGAAGGACAACAGGGCGGGTGCTGGGTCTCCCAATAAGAGCTAGAAGAAAAGGAATTTACGGTAAGTAACAAAATTCCCTTCTTCTTCAGCGCTCTATTGGGAGACCCAGACGATTGGGACGTCCAAAAGCTGTCCCTGGGTGGGTAAATAAATACCTCATGTTAGAGCTGCAAAACAGCCCTCCCCTATGGGGGTGTCACTGCCGCCTGCAGGACTCTTCTACCTAAGCTGGCATCCGCCGAAGCATAGGTATGCACCTGATAATGCTTGGTGAAAGTGTGCAGACTGGACCAGGTAGCTGCCTGGCACACCTGTTGAGCCGAAGCCTGGTGACGTAATGCCCAGGACGCACCCACGGCTCTGGTTGAGTGGGCTTTTAGCCCTGAAGGAACCGGAAGCCCCGCAGAACGGTAGGCTTCAAGAATTGGTTCTTTGATCCATCGAGCCAGGGTGGCTTTAGAAGCCTGCAACCCCTTGCGCGGACCAGCGACAAGGACAAAAAGTGCATCGGAACGGCGTATGGGCGCCGTGCGGGAAATGTAGATTCTGAGTGCTCTCACCAGATCTAGCAAACGTAAGTCCTTTTCATACCGGTGAACCGGATGAGGGCAAAAAGAAGGCAAGGAAATATCCTGATTAAGATGAAAAGAGGATACGACCTTAGGAAGAAACTCCGGAATGGGGCGCAGCACAACCTTGTCCTGGTGGAACACCAGGAAGGGAGCCTTGGATGACAGAGCTGCCAGCTCCGACACTCGCCGAAGCGATGTGATCGCAACAAGAAACGCCACTTTCTGCGACAGCCGAGAAAAGGAAACTTCCTTCAGAGGCTCGAAGGGCGGCTTCTGGAGAGCAACTAGTACCCTGTTCAGATCCCATGGATCTAACGGTCGCTTGTACGGGGGCACAATATGACAGACCCCCTGCAGGAACGTGCGCACCTTAGGAAGACGTGCTAGACGCTTCTGAAAAAACACGGATAGTGCCGAAACTTGCCCTTTAAGGGAGCTGAGCGACAAGCCCTTTTCTAACCCCGATTGCAGGAAAGAAAGAAACTTGGGTAATGCAAATGGCCAGGGAGACACTCCCTGGGCCGAGCACCAGGATAAGAAAATCTTCCACGTTCTGTGGTAGATCTTAGCAGAATTCGACTTTCTAGCTTGTCTCATTGTGGCAATCACTCCTTGAGATAATCCTGCAGATGCTAGGATCCAGGACTCAATGGCCACACAGTCAGGTTCAGGGCCGCAGAATTCTGATGGAAAAACGGCCCTTGGGACAGTAAGTCTGGTCGGTCTGGCAGTGACCACGGTCGACCGATCGTGAGATGCCACAGATCCGGATACCACGACCTCCTCGGCCAGTTTGGAGCGACGAGTATGATGCGGCTGCACTCGGATCTGATCTTGCGTAGCACTCTGGGCAAGAGCGCCAGAGGCGGAAACACGTAAGGGAGCTGAAACTGCGACCAATCTTGAACCAAGGCGTCTGCCGCCAGAGCTCTTTGATCGCGCGACCTCGCCATGAATGCCGGGACCTTGTTGTTGTGCCGGGATGCCATTAGGTCGACGTCCGGCACTCCCCAGCGGCGACAGATTTCCTGAAACACGTCCGGGTGAAGGGACCATTCCCCTGCGTCCATGCCCTGGCGACTGAGGAAGTCTGCTTCCCAGTTTTCTACGCCTGGGATGTGAACCGCGGATATGGTGGATGCTCTGTCCTCCACCCACATTAGAATGCGCCGGACTTCTTGGAAGGCTTGCCGACTGCGCGTCCCTCCTTGGTGGTTGATGTATGCCACCGCTGTGGAGTTGTCCGATTGGATTCGGATCTGCTTTCCTTCCAGCCACTGCTGGAAGGCCAGTAGGGCAAGATACACTGCTCTGATTTCCAGAACATTGATCTGAAGGGTGGACTCCTGCGGAGTCCACGTCCCCTGAGCCCTGTGGTGGAGAAACACTGCTCCCCACCCCGACAGACTCGCATCTGTCGTAACTACTGCCCAGGATGGGGGCAGGAAGGATCTTCCCTGAGATAATGAGGTGGGAAGGAGCCACCATTGTAGAGAGTCCTTGGCCGTCTGGGAAAGCGAGACTTTCCTGTCCAGGGACGTTGACTTCCCGTCCCATTGGCGGAGAATGTCCCATTGAAGTGGGCGCAGATGAAACTGCGCAAAGGGAACTGCTTCCATGGCTGCCACCATCTTCCCTAGGAAATGCATGAGGCGCCGCAAGGGATGCAACTGGCCCTGCAGAAGAGATTGCACCCCTGTCTGTAGTGACCGCTGCTTGTCCAGCGGAAGCTTCACTATCGCTGCTAGAGTATGAAACTCCATGCCAAGATACGTTAGTGACTGAGTCGGTGATAGGATCGACTTTGGAAAGTTGATGATCCATCCGAAAGACTGTAGAGTCTCCAGCGTAGCATTCAGGCTGTGCTGACATGCCTCCTGAGAGGGAGCTTTGACCAATAAGTCGTCTAGGTAAGGGATCACCGAGTGTCCCTGAGAGTGCAAGACTGCTACCACCGCCGCCATGACCTTGGTGAAGACCCGTGGGGCTGTCGCCAGACCAAATGGAAGAGCTACGAACTGAAAATGGTCGTCTCCTATCACAAAACGTAGAAAACGTTGATGTTCTGTAGCAATTGGCACGTGGAGATAAGCATCTTTGATGTCTATTGAGGCAAGGAAGTCTCCTCTGGACATTGAGGCAATGACAGAGCGGAGGGTTTCCATCCGGAACCTCCTGGCGTGCACATGTTTGTTGAGCCGTTTTAGGTCCAGAACAGGACGGAACGAGCCGTCCTTTTTTGGAACCACAAAGAGATTGGAGTAAAACCCTTGCCCTTGTTCCTGAGGAGGGACTGGGATAACCACTCCTTCCGCTTTTAGGGAATCCACCGCCTGCAGCAGAGCATCTGCTCGGTCTGGATGTGGGGAGGTTCTGAAGAACCGAGCTGGAGGACGAGAATTGAACTCGATTCTGTACCCGCGAGACAAAATGTCCGTCACCCACCGGTCTTTGACCTGTGACATCCAAATGCCGGAAAAGCGGGAGAGCCTGCCCCCGACCGGCGATGCGGAGGGGGGGGGGCTGGAAGTCATGAGGTAGCCGCTTTGGAAGCGGTACCTCCATTTGCTTTCTTGGGGCGTGTGTGAGTCCGCCACGAATCTGAGTTTCTTTGCGTCCTCTGAGTCCCTTTGGACGATGTAAATGGTGTCTTGCCCGAACCTCGAAAGGACTGAAACCTCTGCTGCCACTTTTTCTGCTGAGGTTTGGATGTTCTGGGTTGTGGTAAAGAGGAGTCTTTACCCTTGGACTGCTTAATGATGTCAGCCAATGGCTCGCCAAACAGTCTATCTCTAGACAAAGGCAAACTGGTTAAACATTTTTTGGAACCAGCATCTGCTTTCCAGTCCTTTAACCACAAGGCTCTGCGCAAAACTACCGAATTGGCGGACGCCATTGAGGTGCGACTGGTAGATTCTAGGACCGCATTGATAGCGTAAGACGCAAACGCCGACATCTGCGTGGTAAGGTGCGCCACTTGCGGCACTGCTGGATGCATGATAGCATCCACTTTTGCTAAGCCAGCTGAAATAGCCTGGAGTGCCCATACGGCTGCGAATGCCGGAGCAAACGACGCGCCTATAGCTTCATAGACAGATTTTAACCAAAGGTCCATCTGTCTGTCATTGGCATCTTTAAGTGAAGCGCCATCCTCCACTGCAACTATGGATCTAGCTGCAAGTTTGGAAATCGGGGGGTCTACCTTTGGACACTGTGTCCAGCGCTTGACCACCTCAGGGGGGAAAGGGAAACGCGTATCTTTAGATCGTTTAGAGAAACGCCTTTCTGGGTGAGCGTCGTGCTTCTGGATTGATTCTCTGAAGTCAGAGTGATCTAACAAAGCACTCAATTTACGCTTGGGATAAAGGAAACGAAACTTTTCCTGCTCCGCAGCCGCCTCTTCTGCTGAAGGGGCTGGGGGAGAAATATCCAACAGCCTATTGATGGCTGAGATAAGGTCGTTTACCATGGCATCCCCATCCGGGGTATCCAGGTTGAGAGGGGTTCCAGGAGTGGATTCCTGATCACTCTCATCAGACACATCACAGGGAGACTGATTGCGCTGAGACCCTGAGCAGTGTGAAGACGTCGAGGGTCTTTCCCAGCGAGCTCGCTTAGGGTGGCTGGGGCCATCATCTGAGTCATAATCCTCGGCCTGTGAAGCCGGGGACCCCCCTGTGGGCTGGATACATTCCAAGTAAGGGGGACCTGAGGACAGAGGCCTCGCCGTGCCCAGAGACTGAGCCCCATGCATAGATTGCAAGGTCTCAAGGATTTTTGCCATAGATACAGACATATTATCTGCAAAAACTGCAAAGTCTGTCCCTGTCACCGGGGCAGAACTTACAAGCGTCTCAGCCTGGGTCGCTACCTCTCCTGACTCCGGCTGGCGAAGCAGCACCGGGTCGGAGCATTGCACACAATGGGGGTCATCGGAGCCTGCTGGTAGATTAGCCCCACATGCAGCACACGCAGTATACACAGCCCTTTTTGCCTTGGCCGCCTTGCGTTTTGAGGATGACATGTTGCTGCTTCCACAGAGCGATCTGGGATATGCAGCCAGAAGCGCACCTCACAGTGCAAGTAATACAATAACTATATATCTGTACCCAGTACACTGATACACAGTGAGGCACTAGAGGGACCAGCACAGAAAAATCGCTTACCGCCCGCTTAAAAAGCGGGTGTGTGGTCGCCAGATAGCCCCTAGTCCAGGTCTCCCAGAGCCTTGCGTCCTTCCTCCAGCCAGGCATTGTAATGGCTGCCGGCGTCTCGAGAGAGGAAGGGGGGCGGGCCCTGGGCGTTCCTGGCCAAGAGCGGGAAGCCTGCTTCCCTCTGTGCCAAGTGAGAGGGCTGGAGCATGTAAATCAGGCTCCAGCCCTCGTCGCTGCTAGCGAACAGCGTCTCTCCCCTACCCTGAATGACAGGGTGGGGGCGGGAACGAAACGGAGCTGCCGGCGTCCTAGGCCCAAAAAGCCGGGGACTCAATTTATAACCGCCGCCGCCGTAAAAGCGCGGACGGCGGATCCCCGGCGCACCACAAGTCACAGCAGCGCCGCCCGGTCCAGAGGGGGTCGGCGCTGCGTTCCCAAACACAAACAATCCCCCAGTAATCTGTAGGGACACCAACTCCACGTTGCGGTCCCCGGCGCACTACAACACCCAGCCAGCCCGGAGTGTGTCTGTGCCTGCCGGGGACACAGAGTACCTGTATGATGCAGGGCCTGTCCCTGATCGTACTCCTGCTCCGTCTCCATCAGGTTCTAATGGGTCTGTGGATGGAGCCCGGCATCAGAGCTGAGAGGCCGGCAGGATCCCACTTCCACAGAGCCCTACAAGGGGATGTGGAAGGAAAACAGCATGTCAGGCTCCAGCCCTGTACCAGCAATAGGTACCTCAACCTTACAACACCATCCAGGGGTGAGAAGGGAGCATGCTGGGGACACTATATGTGTCCTCTTTTCTTCCATCCGAAACAGTCAGCAGCTACTGCTGACTAAAATCTGTGGAGCTATGCATGGAATGTCTGACCTCCTTCGCACACAAAGCTAAAACTGGAGAACCCGTGATGCCACGGGGGGGTATAGCCAGAGGGGGAGGGGCCTTGCACTTTTAATGTAGTGCTTTGTGTGGCCTCCAGAGGGCAGTAGCTATACCCCAATCGTCTGGGTCTCCCAATAGAGCGCTGAAGAAAAGGTCCATTACCGGGAATCCCAACCATACCACAATCTGGTTGAAGACACCCGGGTTTAGGGATCATTCCCCTTCTGACTCAAGTAATCATATGCAACATTCTCCATCTGCCTTATGTGTAGTGCAGAGCGGATAGATGGCTCTGCACTAGGATAAAGATGTCCCAGGTCGTGCTCATCAGGGAAAGAGACCTCGTGCCCCCTAATGGTTTAGCTATGCCACATATACCCTGTTGACAGAGAAGATGTGAATGTATGGATCAAGTAGCACTGGAAGAAACTTCTTTAAGGCTTTTCCAATTGCCCATAGCTCCCATAGGTTGGAAGCGCATAGTCTCTCCTGGGAATTGAACCTCTATGTGCCCTGTCAGTAAGCCCCCCCAGCCCAACATGCAAGGTGGAATGTCTGCAGACATATTTTGTATGTCCAAACACCAATGAAGGTAATCTAGCACCAGTAAGGAAAGTTCTATTGCTCCTTCTAAAAACCCATTCTAACCGCCTCTGTACTTCCAGCACTTCCCGCTGTAGGCAACAGGTATGGACTAGTGTTGAGCAAGTACCTATTTGTACTCGTTACACTCATAACGAGTACTGTCTAATACTCGCATATTCATTCCAAATAGCATGTGCAAGGCAAGTCAATGGGGAAAAACTTCAAAGCAATGAGTAACCCAAATGCCGTACTATTCGTGCAAGTAGCGAATAGTGCACAGAATTCGGGTTACTCGTTACATTGCGAGTATTCCCCATTGACTTGCATTGCACATGCTATTCGGAACGAATACGCAAGTAGTAGAAAGTACTCGTTATGAATATAGCGAGTACGAATAGTAAGGTACTTGCTCAACAGTAGTATGGACCTGAGTCCAAAGGATTGCTGGAATACATGGTGTAAGAGAACATAACAAGGACATGGACTTTGAGTGACATGACTGGATTGTCTATTGTGGAAGACAAATCTCTTATGCTGTGAATCTTCTCTGATGCGAGTAGACGATTGGGATTGTGAATCCAAGACAAGATCCCCCAAAAAGGTCTGCCTCCTTGATGGCTGCAGCAACAACTTTTTTAGGTTTAATATCCAGCCTAATTTTGTCAAAATTGTGGTCACTGACAGGATCTGGGAACTGCAGTACTCCTCTGATATTCCCACTATCAGGAAGTCTTCCAAGTGCGGTACTAGGAGAATATCCTCCCTGTATATGTGGGCCATCACTTTTTACTATTACTATCGGAGCCATGGTGAGTATGAAGGACCCTGAATTGGAAATACCTTATTGATCCCCTCATATGGAGGGCTTTCTGATGTGAAGCATGGATCGGGATGTGGTAGTAGGCATCTATGTGGTCCAGTACCTCCATGTAGCAGTTTGAAAATAGCTTTATTGACAATCTTACAGACTCCGACTTGAAGAGACATTAAATCCGTCCTGTGGGCACCATCTGGTTTCTCTATTAGAAAGGGGGGGGGGGGGTGATAGAAACCTGGGCTCTTTTCCTCCTTGAGGACTCTCACTAATACCAACTTGTCGACTAAATCGATTACTTCTGTCTGTAGTGCAAGTCGTCTCTCCTCTGAACCTGCTGATTGATATTAGTGACCCTCAGGAGGTGTGTGTGTGTGTGTGTGTGTGTGTGTGTGTGTGTGTGTGTGTGTGTGTGTGTGTAGGGGGGGGGGGGGGGTCAAATGCAACCTTCAATTGAGCCCCTCTAAGATCTCTAATATCCAGCTGTTGGACGAGATGTCTTTCCAGGCGTGGAAAGTAAGAGGAGGGCCTTCCTCCTACCTGGATAGCGATGTCATTGCGTAGTCGTCTTCCCTTCTGCGGAGGGACCTCCGAACATGAATCTGGTTTGTCTCTCCTCGCTTCCTGTTCCTTTGGGGGAGGACTTGCTCTTGGCATACCTCTTCTTTCAAAAGGAATGAATCCTTAACAGTGTAGATGAAAACTAGGAAAACATTTCTTCCTACCCCCAACCTTCTTCAAGATATCATCCAAGGTCTTAAAATGGAATTCCCCCCCACAAGGACCATAGCTTAGACTTTGATTGGGAGTCACCCGGCCAGCTCTGAAGCCACAGGGCCCTTCTGGCGCAGTTTGATAATGCTGCCAATTTTGCTAACAACCTCATATCTGCAGAGGCATCAGCCAGAAAAGTCACTGCACCCTGTGCCAGGGATAGGGTGGGGAGGAGCTTATGGGGGCATTATCCTTAAATTGTTCCTCAGTCTGTTGGAGCCACACTTTTAAGGATCTCGCCACACAGTTGCCAGCAATAATAATCTTTATTTCTATAGCGCCAACATATTCCGCAGCGCTTTACAATTCAGGAGGATCATATACAAACAAGTAACAGTTATAGAAATACAATATTTAGAGGAAAAAAAAAAAAAAACAACACAACCCTGCTCGTGAGAGCTTACAATCTACAATGAGATGGGGGGGGGGGGGTTGGAAGAGGCAAGGTTCAAGTGTTTATTTACAATGACAATCCAGCCATCTCACGGAAATGGGGGAATAGATAATGGTTTCCTGGACCAGTGGGCCAGAGCCTTGAGATGCCTTTGGGTGCCATGGAGTTATGTTGTGAGAAGTTGTAGAGGGACTATGTGAATCGAATCTGATCAGGGAGTGTGATAGGCCGCCCTAAAAAGATGCGTCTTTAGGGTGCGTTTGAAGGTGAGTAAGTTGGGATTTGTCCTAACTTCTTGGGGTAGAGCGTTCCAGAGGGTTGGTGCAGCTCGGAAGAAGTCTTGGATCCGGGAGTGGGAGGTTCGAATTAGTGTGGATGTTAGTCGAAAGTCGCTTGCAGAGCGTAGAGAACGGGTGGGGTGATAGACAGAGAGGAGAGTGGAGATGTAGGGGGATGCCGCACTGTGGAGAGCTTTGTGGGTGAGAACAAGCAGTTTGAATTGGATCCTGTGATATATGGGCAGCCAGTGCAATGACTGGCACATAGCAGAGGCATCCGAGTAGCGGTTAGCCAGATAGGTGACCCTGGCTGCTGCATTAAGGATGGACTGTAGAGGGGAGAGTCTAGTTAGGGGGAGACCAATTAATAGAGAGTTACAGTAGTCAAGGCGAGAGTGGATCAGGGCCATGGTGAGGGTTTTTGTCGTTTCCATAGTGAGAAAGGGGCGGATTCTAGAGATGTTCTTGAGGTGCAAGCAGCAGGAGCGGGCAAGAGATTGTATGTGGGAGGTGAAGGAGAGATCAGTGTCAAGTATAACACCCAGACAGCGGGCCTGCTGTCTAGGACTTATCGATGTGCCACACACAGAGAGGGAGATGTCAGGTTTAGGAAGGTTGGAGGATGGAGAAAAAAGAAGAAGTTCAGTTTTGGAAAGGTTAAGTTTCAGACAGAGAGCAGACATGATGTTGCAAACTGCAGTCAGGCAGTCACTTGTGTTCTGTAGTACAGGGGGGGTGAGCTCAGGGGATGAGGTGTATAGCTGTGGGTCATCAGCATAAAGATGGTACTGAAAGCCAAATCTGCTGATGATCTGTCCAATTGGGGCAGTGTAGAGGGAGAAAAGAAGAGGGCCAAGGACTGAACCTTGACGGACCCCAACAGTGAGAGGGAGAGGAGAAGATGTGGAGCCAGCAAATGATACACTGAATGAACGGCCAAGAAAGATAGGAAGAGAACCAGGAAAGCACAGTGTCCTTTGGGCCGATAGAATGGAGCATAGAGAGAAGGAGACTGTGGTCAACAGTGTCGAAGGCGGCAGAAAGGTCAAGAAGAATAAGCAGAGAGCAGGGTGGATAAAAATCTTGATTTTTTTAAAAAAATCAAAAAAATCAGATTTTTTTGATTTAAATCAGATTTTTTTGATTTAAATCATTTGATTTAAATCAGATTTTTTAATCAAGTTGTACACAAGCAAAACTTTGTCTTTTTGCAAATCTAATTGTTTTACACAAATAAAAATATTAAAACAGTTGATTATGAAACCTAATAATTTTTATTTGCACTATTAAACACTCAGAATTGAACTACAGAGAGTAAGTACTTTTTAACAATAGCCTATCTCTAACGTTTGAAGTAAGCAAACATCTTCAGTGAATACATCAGTCCTTTAAGCCTACTGTTTATTTAGGACTTTTAATAGGAAAACCAGTTGTCCTGCTTTAGCAGTTCCTAAGCGGTTTCGGACTGTTGTGTGCACAAAACCAAATGAAGAAAACAATCTCTCTACTCCTGCGGATGAAGCCGATGCAGTCAGTAGCTGAGTAGCTAGATTTATTATCTTTGCTGGAAGAACAAGTGATTGCGACTTCCACCAGTCCAGTGGTTTTAGTTCATTAACGACGTTATCTGCAAACATGTATTTTTGAAATGGTGCAGATTCACACTTCAATTTCAGCACAGTTGCCACAATGTCATGGTTAGTATTGGCGAGCCACTCCATTGCAGAGTTGATTTCTGCCATATAGTAAAACAAAAAAGATTTTTACTTACTTTGGGGTCCCCCCCTCACCCTGGCGTTAGATCGTTGCCCCTAGTTTCGTCCGTGTAACTATGGGCGCACATGCACACTGCTCTCACGTCTCATTTTAATCGTGATTTATATTAAAGAAAACCTTTTGATTTAAATCAGTGATTTAAATCATGATTAAAATCATGATTTAAATCGATCCGATTTAAATAGAAAAAAATCTTTTGATTTAAATCGTGATTTAAATCATGATTTAAATCGGCGTGATTTAAATCAATCCACCCTGGCAGAGAGTGGTCACCGTTACGTTTTGCTGTCAATAGGTCATTGGTCACTTTAACAAGGGCAGTTTCTGTTGAGTGTAAAGGGCGGAAGCCAGACTGTAAAGGATCTAGAAGAGAGTGAGTGGAAAGGTAGCGGGTGAGGCGAGAGTAGACCAGGCGCTCCAAGAGTTTGGAGATGAAGGGGAGATTGGAGACTGGTCTGTAGTTGCTTGTGCAGGACGGATCGAGAGGTTTTTTTAATAATGGAGTAATGATAGAGTGTTTGAGGGAGCAGGGGAAGATACCCGAAGAGAGAGATTGAAGATTTTAGTTAGGTGAGTGGTGACAACCGGAGAGACGGACTGGAGTAGAGGTGTGGGGAAGGGATCAGTAGGGCAAGTGGTAGGACGAGAAGAAGAGAGGAGTCTGGAGACTTCCTCCTCTGTGACTGGGTCAAATGTGGAAAGTGAGCTGGATGGGATATGGGGATGGATGGTATTCACAGCGCTTGGTGGCTGGGAGCTGATCTCTTGGCGGATGTTTTCTATTTTCTTTGTAAAATACGAGGCCAGGTCATCAGCATGAAGGTCTGTGATAGGAGTCTGTACTTTGGGACTGAGGAGGGAGTGAAAGGTGTCAAAGAGCTTTTTTGGATTGTTGGCAAGTGAGGAAATAAGGGTGGTGAAGTAGGTCTGTTTGGCGAGGTGAAGGGAATAGTTGTAGGTCCTTAACATGAACTTGTAGTGGATGAAGTTTTCTGGTGTGCGGGATTTCCTCCATAGGCGTTCGGCACTCCTGGAGGATCGCTGAAGAAATAGAGTTTGGGATGTGAGCCAAGGCTGTTTTACTCTGTGTTTGGTCTTTCTGAAGGTGAGGGGCGCTACTTGGTCTAGTGTAGTCCTGAGTGTCATTGTAGTGCTTTACAGCCATATCAGGACAGGAAAGTGAGGAGATAGGGGACAGTGATACGTGTAAAGAGTCTGAAAGTGTCTGAGAATCGATGGCCTATAGGTTTCTGAATGTGTGATTGGTGGGAGTGTGCTGGGATGAGCAAGGGTTTGTGAGTTTGAAGGAGAGGATGTTGTGGTCAGAGAGGGGAAGAGGTGAGTTGTCAAAGTCAGAGATTGAGCAGAGGCGGATAAAGACCAGGTCAAGGGTGTTACCATCTTCATGTGTCTCAGAGGATGAGAGTTGTGAGAGGCCAAGGGAGGTGGTGCGAGATAGAAGCTGGGATGCAGATGGGGAGGAGGGGCTATTTATCGGGATGTTAAAGTCTCCTAGGATAAGGGTTGGTAACTGAGGACATGAAGTGCGGCAGCCAGGCTGAAAAGTGGTCAAGGAACTGGGTGGGTGAGCCTGGGGGACGGTATATGACAGCTACTCTGAGGGGAAGGGGATGGAAGAGCCTGATGGTGTGGACCTCAAAGGATGGGAATGAGAGTGATGGAGCTGGGGGGGGATGACCTGGAAAGTGCATTGTGGAGACAGGAGTAAACCAACTCTACCACCATGTCTGTTTCCAGGTCTTGGTGAATGAGAAAAAGTGTAAACCACCGTGAGAGATGGCAGCAGGGGAAGTAGTGTCAGAATCCGGAATCCAGGTCTCAGTGAGGGCTAGCAGATTAAGAGTGTTATTGAGAAAGAGATTGTGGATGTAAGGAAGCTTGTTACATACGGACCGTGGATTCCAGAGAGCACAATTATAAGAGGGAAGTGAGGGTGTACAGGGAATGTTAATATTATCAGGGTTTCTATGGGAGGTGGGGGAGGGGGTAAAGTTAGCATGGGGTGGCCCGGGATTAGGAGAGATATCCCCTGAAAGAAGTAGGAGTAGAAGGAGAAAGATAAGATAATTTTTGGACTTGTGGCATGGCTTTTTGTGTAAAGGTACTGTCACACATAACGAGATCGCTAGCGAGATCGCAGCTGAGTCACCGTTTTGGTGATGCAGTAGCGATCCCGTTAGCGATCTCATTATGTGTGACACTTACCAGCGATCAGGCCCCTGTTGTGAGATCGCTAGCCGTTGCAGAATGGTCTAGGTCATTTTCTTCAAAGGCGACGTCCTGCTGGGCAGGACACATCGCTGTGTTTGACACTGTGTGACAGGGTCACAGTGACTGCTGAGATAGTTATACAGGTCGCTACTGCGACCTGTATTGTTCCTGCATCGCTGGTAAGATCTGACTGTGTGACGACTTACCTGCGATCCCTATCAGGTCGCATCGTTTTCAGGATCGCTGGTAAGTCGTTGTGTGTGACTGGGCCTTAAGTCCCTGGAGCTTGATTGAATGAGCTGGTCTTAATGCTCCTACTGACATCATTGCTGCGAAATTACCTGCGTCCTCCATAGGAAGAACACAAGCAGGAGACTGCAGCGAACTGAACCCTGATCGTGGGCACAGGCAGCTGTGGTCTCCTGCGGAGGAGACGCACAGCCCCGCAGGTCAGGACTCTCTGCGTTCAGAACGCAGAGAGTCCTGATCATGGGCACATACCCTAACTGATTAATGTGAAAATTGCAAGACTGCCAATTTGTTTTTCTTGTTGTTTGATTTTTGTTTGACCCAGTTTGTGGCATATGATTTACTGGTACATCATATGTCTGGTTACTGTGTATGGAGCAAACTCCCCTCATTCCTAGAATATGCTGGCTATGACACAGCAGCCAGCATGTTGGGGTAAACAGTGACCAGAGCTAGTTTCAAACAATACTGTTTAACGATTTAAATGTGGTTGTCAATCACAGCTGCATTTAAAGGGAATATGCCACATGGTTTTGCCACCTAATCTGAGAGCTGCATAATGTAGGGGTAGAAATTCTGATTCCAGGGAGGTGTCAATTACTGAGCAGTTTATAAGCTGGTGTCACACACAGCGACAACGACAACGACGTCGCTGCTACGTCACCATTTTCTGTGACGTTGCAGCGACGTCCCGTCGCTGTGTGTGACATCCAGCAACGACCTGGCCCCTGCTGTGAGGTCGCCGGTCGTTGCTGAATGTCCTGCTTCATTTTTTGGTCGTCACTCTCCCGCTGTGACACACACATTGCTGTGTGTGACAGCGAGAGAGCGACGAAATGAAGCGAGCAGGCAGCAGGAGCCGGCGTCTGGCCGCTGCGGTAAGCTGTAACCAGCGTAAACATCGGGTAACCAAGGGAAGCCCTTTCCCTGGTTACCCGATATTTACCTTCGTTACCAGCCTCCGCTCTTGCTGCCAGTGCCGGCTCCTGCTCTGTGCACATGTGGCTGCAGTACACATCAGGTAATTAACCCGATGTGTTCTGTAGCTAGGAGAGCAAGGAGCCAGTGCTAAGCAGTGTGCACGGCTCCCTGCTCTCTGCACTGTGACATGTAGCTGCAGCACACATCGGGTTAATTAACCCGATGTGTACTGTACCTAGGAGAGCAAGGAGCCAGCGCTAAGCGCGGCTCCCTGCTCTCTGCACATGTAGCACAGCGACGTTATGATCGCTGCTTCTGCTGTGTTTGACAGCTAAGCAGCGATCATAACAGCGACTTACAAGGTCGCTGTTACGTCACAGAAAATGGTGACGTAACAGCGACGTCGTTGTCGCTGTCGCTTAGTGTGAACCCAGCTTTAGTGTAGTTTTGATAAAATCACTGTTTAATCAGAAGTTAGAGGATCACTTGACCTGCTGCCAGGTAGTCCAGCGTATTTACGAACTCTGTATAGCTGCTAAGTCAGCAGCACAGAAAACATTGATTTTATCAAAATGACAGCAAACAGCTGGAATCAGGGTCTGCGTCTACATTACGCTGCTCTCAGGATGAGGTAGCAATCCTGGTGGAAGATTCTCCATGACCACAAAAACTAAGGAAATTACAAAGATTATGATAAAAGGTTAAAAATAAAAAAAAAACAAAACAAAAAATGTAAAAAACACGTACCTTCCCACATCCTGGTACCTCAACACCATCCACTGGCCGTGGTATTTCAATAGATTTAACAATTCCATACTTGCTGCATTCATCTCGCACGTCTTCAACAATCTCCTCATACTCATCATCATCTAAGAGTTCTTCTGGCAAAACCATGTTCATCAAACAAAGTACTTCTGTTGGATGACCACCCATCTGCACCTGAGAACTCATGAGTCCAGGAACTTGCAGCGTTACTGGAGTCTGATTTATTGTGCTCTATAACAAAGGGAAAAAAAAGACAACCTTTAACCCTAAAATGGAACTAATTTCAACAAGCTTTGCACAAATCAATAGTACAGAAGATAATAAACTTTGTAATGTATATTTTCAGGGAACTCCACTTCCACCCCTTATCAGACACTTCTTCCCATTATACCTGAACTCACCATTAACTATGAAAGAAGTTAAAAGGGAAGGTGTAGGGGAAAAAAAAAATTCAATAACTGAAAAAATGTAAAGTTTTAATGTTTTGTTTAAATATTTGTTTTTAATTGAGCAAAATAAAAAGAAATTAAAAAGTTTGATATTTTCCACTCTTAGGCTATGTGCGCACGTAGCGTTCTGCCCTGCAGAAATTTCTGCAGCGATTTGAACAGCACACGTGCGCTTCAAATCGCTGCAGAAAGTCCGTAATGAAAAAAAAAAAGCCAATTTCATGCAATCTGCATCCAGCCCCTCCCATAGACAGAGCGGGGGCTTCATGCAGAGCGCACAGAATAAGTGACATGTCACTTCTTAGAACGCGCGCTTCGGGCAGCAGCCGAAGCGCTGCGCTCTAATAAGCCACGTGCGCATGGCTCCTGCACAATCTCCATAGATTATGCTGGGGATGCCGGACGCATGCAGTTACGCTGCGGTGCAGATCGCAGCGTAACTGCATGAAAACATGCAACGTGCACACATAGCCTTAAACACTAGGGGGAGCAGCTGCTGAAATCCTACTGTAGGACTAGCTTACATTACGGCTGCAGTAAAAGTGGGCAGAATCTGCTCTCCTGTGTGATGTCACAGCTCCACCTCCCAATCTGGGTGTTTCCAAAAGGAGAAGGAAAGATGAAGTTTAGGATCACAGTGCGGAGCCATTTTGTTGGTGACCACAAATGTAAAGTGTCACTAAGGACAGCTGCATAGTACCCCGGTCCAGCAATGCTCTGCCTGCACGCCCGTCTGCCCGCCCCGCCATGCTCTGCCTGCACGCCCGTCTGCCCGCCCCGCCATGCTCTGCCTGCACGCCCCGCCCACCCTCCCTGCATGCACGCACGCCCCGCCATACTCTGCTCTGCCTGCACGCACGCACGCGCCCACCCGCCCTGCACGCACCGCCATGCTCTGCCTGCACGCGCGCCCTCCCGCCCTGCACGCACCGCCATGCTCTGCCTGCAGCGCTCCGCTCTGCCTGCCCGCCCCGCCTGCAGCGGCAAGGAGAGCGGGGGGAGGGGGGGTGGGTCATTGGAGACGGTAGCAGAGCGGCGCCGGTATTAATACAGGCCGAACAGGTGACAGTAGGAAAGTGCAGCACCCAGCATACGCTGTGAGCTGCACAAATATGGTGCCCATCTCCTCCCTCTGCTGTGATCTGGACAGCTCAGGGGGCGCGTCCAGGTCACAGCAGGGACCTGTCCTGTATTAAGTATAAGTTCACAGCGTGACTATCAGAGTGAATGCACAGAGGGCTGCCACAAAGGAGGTAACTGTCGTTACACATAGCAAATCCTAGATGGCAGCCCCAGTGCTTCAGTAAAACTAGAATTATATAAAAAAGTAAACAGTGAGGTTAATTTTGTATTAAAAATACTTTATTTCATAATCACGATTAATACAAAAATAAACACGACATCTTTTAAGTTAGTCATGCTCTGTGGTGAATGTGTGTCATGTCGCTCCCCCCCACCCTCTTTTTAAAGGATAATGGAGCTCATCCTCTATGGAGAGGTTGAGGGGGAGGATTGAGACAAAGGAAACAGAGGCAGACAGAAACAAAGTGCAGAGCTCTGTAACAAATATTTTACCTCACATTAGGGGTTGATTCAGATCAACAGCTCAGCTCTGCTGCAGAATATCTTCCATGTTCTGCAGCTTGCCACTGAGCTAAAAAGTGGATGAAAAGAAGGAACCCAACTGTCTGTGCCATGTGGTCTATGAAAAATCATTACAGCTGGTGTCCTCCCCAAGCAAACAGTGGATCGCAAAATACAAAGAGCAGGCAAGTGTTATTCCTCATGCATACATGACACTTTATTCTGAATAGTTACTTGAAAGGACAGATGGCCATCTCTCACTATATTGTTAAAGTATAACACCTACCTGCACCCCCCAGATGACATTAAAGGGAACCAAACATCAGGTTTTTTTTCGTGTATAAAATGCAGCCAGTGCAGTACTGGCACTATCATGCACGTTGTGTACATACCATCAGGGTGCAGCTCGGGTGTTTAGGCAGCGAAATCCAGCTTTATAAAGTTTGAAAATTCGTGCACTTTTTGATTGACGTGTGCACCTCTGCTGCTAATGTCCGGGCGTGTTATGCACGTGTTCGCCGCCCCCCCACCAGCCTGTTCCTCCCTCTCTCCTGATGTCCGGGCGTGTTATGCACGTGTATCCCCACCCCCCGCTACCTGTTCCTCCCTCTCTCCGGCTGTATTTAAATTTCCCTCTTCAGTGACATGACGTCGGAGTTGGCGCCTGGACATAGCGCTCATCTCCGGCGCCATGTTACTGAAGCCCGCTGTACCGTGCAGCCGGGTGACCGCGGGAGCGTGCGCGGTTACAACAGGACTGGAGATCAGCTGACAGGAGGACGCGATTGCTACGCTAGCAGCACAGAAGCCGCCTAGGACACCGGGGCACAGGTGAGGAGAGTTCACAACGCTGTGTGTGCGCCCCTGCGTTGACCTGAGCTCACGTTCTGAAGGCCAGGTCACCACAGGAAAGCACTCAGCTGCGCGCGTCTGTGCTATGTGCGCGCGCGTCTGTGCTATGTGCGCGCGCGCGCGTCTGTGCTATGTGCGCGCGCGCGCGTCTGTGCTATGTGCGCGCGCGCGCGTCTGTGCTATGTGCGCGCGCGCGCGCGCGTCTGTGCTATGTGCGCGCGCGCGCGTCTGTGCTATGTGCGCGCGCGCGCGTCTGTGCTATGTGCGCGCGCGCGCGTCTGTGCTATGTGCGCGCGCGCGCGTCTGTGCTATGTGCGCGCGCGCGCGTCTGTGCTATGTGCGCGCGCGCGCGTCTGTGCTATGTGCGCGCGCGTCTGTGCTATGTGCGCGCGCGCGCGTCTGTGCTATGTGCGCGCGCGCGCGTCTGTGCTATGTGCGCGCGCGCGCGTCTGTGCTATGTGCGCGCGCGCGCGTCTGTGCTATGTGCGCGCGCGCGCGTCTGTGCTATGTGCGCGCGCGCGCGTCTGTGCTATGTGCGCGCGCGCGCGTCTGTGCTATGTGCGCGCGCGCGCGTCTGTGCTATGTGCGCGCGCGCGCGTCTGTGCTATGTGCGCGCGCGCGCGTCTGTGCTATGTGCGCGCGCGCGCGTCTGTGCTATGTGCGCGCGCGCGCGTCTGTGCTATGTGCGCGCGCGCGCGTCTGTGCTATGTGCGCGCGCGCGCGTCTGTGCTATGTGCGCGCGCGCGCGTCTGTGCTATGTGCGCGCGCGCGCGTCTGTGCTATGTGCGCGCGCGCGCGTCTGTGCTATGTGCGCGCGCGCGCGTCTGTGCTATGTGCGCGCGTCTGTGCTATGTGCGCGCGTCTGTGCTATGTGCGCGCGTCTGTGCTATGTGCGCGCGTCTGTGCTATGTGCGCGCGTCTGTGCTATGTGCGCGCGTCTGTGCTATGTGCGCGCGTCTGTGCTATGTGCGCGCGTCTGTGCTATGTCTGCGCGTCTGTGCTATGTCTGCGCGTCTGTGCTATGTCTGCGCGTCTGTGCTATGTCTGCGCGTCTGTGCTATG
The DNA here is from genome assembly GCF_048569485.1 of Anomaloglossus baeobatrachus. NCBI lineage: Eukaryota > Metazoa > Chordata > Amphibia > Anura > Aromobatidae > Anomaloglossus > Anomaloglossus baeobatrachus. The sequence goes on along the minus strand of NC_134363.1, from coordinate 83,482,099 downwards.
TCTGCGCGTCTGTGCTATGTCTGCGCGTCTGTGCTATGTCTGCGCGTCTGTGCTATGTCTGCGCGTCTGTGCTATGTCTGCGCGTCTGTGCTATGTCTGCGCGTCTGTGCTATGTCTGCGCGTCTGTGCTATGTCTGCGCGTCTGTGCTATGTCTGCGCGTCTGTGCTATGTCTGCGCGTCTGTGCTATGTCTGCGCGTCTGTGCTATGTCTGCGCGTCTGTGCTATGTCTGCGCGTCTGTGCTATGTCTGCGCGTCTGTGCTATGTCTGCGCGTCTGTGCTATGTCTGCGCGTCTGTGCTATGTCTGCGCGTCTGTGCTATGTCTGCGCGTCTGTGCTATGTCTGCGCGTCTGTGCTATGTCTGCGCGTCTGTGCTATGTCTGCGCGTCTGTGCTATGTCTGCGCGTCTGTGCTATGTCTGCGCGTCTGTGCTATGTCTGCGCGCGCACGCGCTGTGCGGTGTGTGGTGCGCGCGCTTGTGTGTGCGCGCGCTGTGTGGTGTGTGTGTGCGCTGTGTGTGCGTGCGCTGTGTATGCGCGCTGTATGGTGTGTGCGCGCGCTGTGTGGTGTGTGCGCGCGCTGTGTGGTGTGTGCGCGCGCTGTGTGGTGTGTGCGCGCACTGTGTGGTGTGTGCGCGCGCTGTGTGGTGTGTGCGCGCGCTGTGTGGTGTGTGCGCGCGCTGTGTGGTGTGTGCTCTGTGTGTGGTGTGTGTGTGGTGTGTGTGTGCGCCCTGTGTGTGCGCTGTGTGCGTGTGTGCGGTGTGTGTGTGTGGTGTGTGTGCGTGTGGTGTGTGTGCGCGCGCGCTGTGTGTGGTATGTGTGTGGTGTGTGTGTGTGCTGTGTGGTGTGTGTGCTGTGTGTGCGGTGTGTGTGCGCGCTGTGTGTGCACACTATGTGTGTTGTATGTGTGCGTGCGCTGTGTGTGATGTGTGTGTGCGCGTGCTGTGTGTGGTGTGTTTGCACGCACGCTGTGTGTGGTGTGTGTGTCCGCACGCGCGCTGTGTGTGCGCACGCTATGTGGTGTGTGTCCTGAATCTAGGCCTGGCATTACTGGAGTTTCCTCCGGTAGCCAGTCCGACGCTGCACTGAAGTGTGTAGGTTTGTTTTTTTTTTTCTTCAGATGATATTGGATCCGGATTGGACGGCGCGGGACCCTTGACCCAGGATTACTGCGGAGAGGGGTTCTTTATTTCAATAAAGATGGAGTCACTAATTGTGTTGTTTTATTTCTAATAAAAATATTTTTCTGTGTATTGTGTTTTTTTTATGTTTACTAGAAATTCATGGTGGCCATGTCTAATATTGGCGTGACACCATGAATACCTTTGTTTACATTAAAAAACAAACATTTTAAAATAATTGTTTTGTTTTTTGGGAATAGGTTCTGTTGCCCTCATGTAGTAGTTTTCAGACACTTAGTATTATGGTGCGCTTTTATAATATATGTATGACTATGAGGTGCATTAGATTATACGGACGACTATATGGGGCACATTACTATATGGAGGACTGTATGCTGGAGGGAGAGGCAGGGGGAGCAGAACTACAAGGCTCAGCATACTCCATCCACTAGTGGATGCAGGAGAGCAGACAGCAGCTGCCAAACTACAAGGCTCAGCATCCTCCATCTAGGACTGTATGCAGGAAACCCAACATGATTTTAAATGGAACCTATCACCAGGCTTATTCCCTATTTAGCTGCGGCCAGCAACAGTGAGCTCTTATACACAGCCTTCTGAAATACTGTAAATAAGTGCCCAGGTCAATCTGTAGATCGTTAAAAAAAAAAAAAAAAAAAAAAAGACATTTTATGATTCACTCTGTAATGGCACCTACTCAATCTTCTGCAATCGCCGTCCTCCTTCCCAGCCCCGTATGGATGATGCATCCTAGGTCATCCACAGAGTCCTCCATTGTGCTCCTTCACATGCACACTTTGATTTGCCTTGCTGAGGGCAGATCAAAGCGTAAACTAAAGCTTTGGAATTTATCGTTTGGGATTGCTGGATTTTTTTTTTTTTTTTTGAGTGCTTTGTCCAGTGACCAGCTGGACTGTGCTGTATTCCGTGCATCCCCTTCCCTATATCAGGAATTGCAGTCGGTGGAGTGGCTGATGAGTATTTTTCTTGGTTCTTGATACAGTATTTTAGAATGCTGTATGTAAGGGCTCAATGGTGGGAAAAACCTGGTGACAGGTTTCCTTTAATACGATTTATTTGCAAATTAACCTTATATATGTAGGTAGAGTGTTTCTGGACATAACTTGTTCCCTTTAATGCCTTTATCCCTAAGCCTGGTTTTCACCGTTCAGTTTTTGAAACTTTATGAAGTTAAAAGGGTTCAAAATTTATCAGCAATTTCTCATTTTTTTAACAAAATTTACATTTTTTTTATTTTATTTTTTAAGGGACCACATCACATTTGAAGTGACAGTCTTAGGTGACAAAAATATCCTAAGTAAGACTATTTTAAATCTTGCACCCCTCAAACTGCCCAATACCACATCCAAGTAGTTTATCAACCCTTTCGATGCTTCACAAGAACTAAAGCAACGTGGAAGGAAAAATGTAAAGGTTACTTTAGCCCCAAAGTCTTGCATTTTCACAAGAGGTATCAGGAAAAAAGTCACTTTATCATATGTTGTGCAATTTCTCCCGAGTACGCAGAGATCCATATGTAGTGGAAATCTACTGTATTGGCGCACGGTAGGGATCGAAAGAGAAGGAGAGCCACTTGACTTTTCAAATACAAAATTGGCTGGAATGTTAGACACCATGTCCTGCTTGGAGAGCCCCTGATGTGCCTAAATAATGGAACTCCCCTCCCAAAATGACAGCATTTTGGAAACTAGACCCCTCAATTAATTTATGTTTGGTGATCACCTTGAACCCCTAGAATTTTAAAAAGATAAGCCGTGAAAATTGAAGAAAAAAAAAAAATATACATTAACCACAAAAATGTTTAATACAATTTGTTTTCTTTTCATTAGGGTCACAGGAGATAATGCACCACACAATTTGTTGTGCAATTTCTCCCGAGTACACCAATACCCAATATGTGTTCGAAAACTACTTTTGAGGCTCAGTGCAAAGTGAAGGGAAGTAATGCCATATTTCATTTCAGACTTAGTTGGAATGGTTTGCAGGTGCCATTTCACATGGGTAGAGCCCCTGAGATGCTATAACAGCATGAATTAGTCCAGTGGAGCATATTGACACTAAAAAAGGTGCGTCACAAAATGTTATAATATTATGAAAAAAAAAAAAAGTTTTAAGCCCAGATTTCGTATTTTCACAACGGGAATAGGTAAATAAAGGACCCATAATGTGTTACACAGTTTCTCCTGAAGGTGCCAATACCCCACATGTGACTATACAAATTAGTTTGTGGACTCAGTTTGCACAATCCATATGTGCCAGAACAACGAGAAACTGTCAAGTGACTACCGTATTTTTCGGACCATAAGACGCACTTTTTTCCCCCAAATGCTGGGGGAAAGTGGGGGGTGCGTCTTATGGTCTGAATATAGGGCTGCAGGGAATGAGGGTGATGCGGTGGAGCGGGTCATCAGGGGCACGAGCAGGCTGTAGCAGCCTGCAGTGACCACGTGGACCCGCTCATTACATATGCACGCCCATCCTCCCGCCCATCATCTCTCAGCGCTGAATCCGGCGCTGACAGGTGGTTAGGATGATGGGCGGGGGGTTTGCGCATAATTAACAGCCAGCAGTGATCACCCCTGGCAACTACAGCCTGGAGTGATCATGTGTGGCTGTATTCACCGTCCCCCGCACATCATCATCAGCGTGGGGGGCAGTGAATAAGTACGGTACACTTAACAGCCACTTCCGTGCAGCACGCAATCTCCTCCAGTCTGCCGGTCAGCTGATCTGTGTAGAAAGCTGTGAGCACAGCGATGGCGTCATCGCTGTACGCGCGCCGCTAGTCTCCACGCAAGTCAGCTGACCGGCAGACTGGAGGAGATCGCGTGCTGCACGGAAGTGGCAGGTGACTGCTCCACACAGATCAGCTGGCCGGCACAGACAGGGGGAGGAGCAATGCTGCATGGAGCGAGGAAAGGTGAGTATAAACGTTTATTGTTTTTTGTGTGATGCAGGATACAGGCCATATAGTAGCATGAGGGTATATAGCAGGATGGGGCCATATTGCAGGATGGCAGTATATAGTAGCATGGGGCCATATAGCAGGATGAGGGTATATAGCAGCATGGGGCCATATAGCAGGATGAGGGTATATAGCAGCATGGGGCCATATAGCAGGGTGGCAGTATATAGCAGCAAGGGGGCATATTCCAGGATGGCAGTATATAGTAGGATGGGAGTATATGAGCAGGATGGGGCCATATATACAAGGATGGGGATTATATACAAGGCAGGAGGATCATTACTAGGATGGGGTATCTTAGTAGAGAATTTGGGGATATTACCTCCATAACAGTGTCAGCAGCAGATCCTCGCCCCATAACAGTGTGTCATGACCACATTTTTTGCTTAAATTATTTTTTTCTCCCATTTTCCTCCTCTAAAACCAGGGTGCGTCTTATGGTCCGATGCGTCTTATAGTCCGAAAAATACAGTACATTTTGGAAATTATGCCCCTCTGGAAATCCATCTACGGGTGTAGTGAAAATGTATTCTCTTAAAAAACACCCATGAAGTCAAACGCAGTGAATGTTGCAAATTTAGAAATTGCAAATAAGCCCTTAGGCTATGTGCCCACGCTGCGGAAAATGCGGGGATTTTGCCGCGGATTTCTCACGGAAAAGCCGCGGATTTTCCAGAAATCTGCAGCACAGCTACTCCCCAGCCATTTCTATGGCATTTGGGAAATGCTGTGCCCACGCTGCGGATTTTTCCGCAGCGGAAATCGTGCGGATTTTCGGGCAGGAAAAATCTGCAGCATGTCAATTATTGTTGCGGATTTCTCCGCAGGGTCCCATATACTTACCTGCCTTGATAGAGACCCGAGTCACTTTCTCCGTGCGGTGTACAGCAGCGCGGTGGATCCAGCAAGGTACAGGAAGGAAGAGGTGGGCGGGGCCTGCACGAGCTCCGGTCATGTGACAGCCGGAGCTAGTTCAGGCCCGTCCACCTCCAGCACAGTGAACCAGACGCTGCTCGACAGTGACCCGGCCGCCGGAAAGCGAGGTGCTGCGTGATGGAGGTAAGTATGAGCACCCCGATCACTGCAGCACTTGTTCTGCATTGAGGATGCAGTGCCGAAGCCATGGTACTGTATCCTCAATGCAGAATGTCCGCACCATATCCGCACGACATTCCGCTGTATATCCGCAGCATTGAAACAGAGAAAGTTCTGTTGCGGATTTCTGGGAGCACCTGCGGAATGTCTTGCGGATATATCCGCAGGACAATGTCCCCGTGGGCACATAGCCTTAGTGTCCGCAAATTGTGCCAAGCTGGAAAATCTGCACCCTGTAAAATAAGCTGAGTCTCTTCACCACAATAATGCAAACAGGTGAAAGCTAATTGTGGCTTGGAAAGGGCTTAGGCTACTTTCACACATCCGGCTTGAGCTCTGCGGCTCAATCCGGCTGTGCAAGCTATGCAACGGATGCGGTGAAAACACCGCATCCTTTGCATAAGTTTTTCCTGTGCGGCCAGTCCGGTTTTTGCCGCTTGCGGCATGCTACTGAGCATGCGCAGTGGCAAAAACTGCATGCGGCGGCCGGATGCGGTTATTGCCGCATCGCGCCGCATCCGGCCGCCATAGGCATGCATTGAAAAATGCGCCGCATCGGCCGAATGCGGCGCGATGCGGTTTTGCCGCACGAAAAAATGTGCCAGGCAACGTTCCGTCCGGCCGCCGCATCGGCTAAATCTGCCGCATGCGGCAAAAAACGGACAGAACGCAAGGCCATGCGGCACAATGCGGCACTAATTAAAGTCTATGCAGGAAAATCGCAACCGGCAGCAAAAAAAAACCGGTTGCGATTTTCCTGCAAAGTGCCGGATTGTGCCGCATTGCAAAAACCGGAGGTGTGAAAGTAGCCTTAGGCTACTTTCACACATCAGTTTTTTTACTTCGGGCACAATCCGGCACGTGCCTGATGCAACGGATCCGGCGCAGAATATGCAGAAACTGAGGCGCCGGATCCTTTTTTTTTTTTTTTTTTTTTGACGGATCCGGTATACTGGATCCGTCAAAAAACGGGTCCGGTGCATCCGTTCTGTCTTTTTTTACATGATCGTTTTTTTTTTTTTTTTTTTTTTTATAAATTGGAGCATGCTCAGTTAAAAAAAATAAAAAAAAAAAAAGAAGAAGATCCGGCGGCCGCATCCGTTTTTTGCCGCATTATGCCGGATCCGGTGTCCATAGGCTTCCATTGGAAATCGCACCGGATTCGGCGCGATGCTTTTTTTGTCAGACAAAATACGTTACAAGAGGCGTTCCATCCGGCCGCCGCTTTAGACAATTACGCCGGGTCTGTCAAAAGCCGGATGCAACGCAATGCCATCCACCACAATCCGGCGCGAATACAAATCAATGGGGATAAAACAGGCACCGGATCCATTTTTTCCCGGATTGTGCCTGATGGGAAAAAAAAAAACTAATGTGTGAAAGTAGCCTTAGAAAGGAAGAGAGGCATTGGGATTTGGGAGCGCAGATTTTGCTGGATTTATTTTTTTAGAAAGGGGGCGGGGAGGGGAGGGGGGGGGGGGGGGACATAGCTTTTTTTTCCCCAGAGCCTTTGTGATAGTAATATGAAAGCCCCTATATTTATGTTACCAGATGACGGATCTGAGTGGGGACTTGTGTTTTAGTGGGTCGAGTTGAATGCTATTTGATGGCAATTTGGGTACAGAACAGTTTGGATCAGTTCATGTTTATCCCGTGCTATGCACTGAGCACTTACATCAGTATTTCCATCTATCTCTCTGAAATAGGCGATTCAGGTATAGACCCCAGACAGATCCATTCACTAATGAGGCAGCAGAGTTAGTCCAGACTCTGTTTGTTCAGTGGTGTCAGTCTTTTCCAAAGGTGAACAAAACGGTTCATAACTGCATATCTAAAAAGATATATGTTAAAAGATGTCCACCGCCGGACCATAGACCAGACGGAAGTTTAACCCCTTCACGACCGGCCAATTGTGCGCTTTGGTTTTTTTTTTTTCGCCATTCTTCTGAAAGACAATTTTATTTTTCAGTCAAAATGGCCATGTGAGGGCTCATTTTTTGCAGAATGAGCTGTACTTTTAAATGAAATCATGAGTTTTACCATATACCAGAATTCCCCAACTCCAATCCTCAAGGGTCACCAACAGTGCATGTTTTTAGGATTTCCTTAGCATTGCATGGGTGTTGGAATGAACACCTGTGCAGGTGATTAAATTATCACCTGTGCAATACTAAGGAAACCCTGAAAACATGCACTGTTGGTGGCCCTTGAGGACTGGAGTTGGGGACCCCTGCCATATACTGTACTGGAAAACAGCAAAGAAATCCCAAATGCGGAAAAATTGCAAAAAAAAAAGTGTGCTATAGCACTATTGTTTTTGAGATTTTAGTCACTATATGGTAAAGATGATGTGTGGGTGTGATGCCTGAGGTCAGTGCGAGTTCGTAGGCACCAAACATTAGCAGGTTTACTTTTTTCTAAGGGATAAAAAAAAAGTAAATAAATCGTAAGTTTGTATGAAAAAAGTGGCGCACTTTTCACACCATATTAGCGACCCGTAGCGTTATTTTTTGGAATCTATGGCTCCGTGACTGCTTATTTTTTGCGTCTCAGGCTGATTTTAACGGTACCACATTTGCACAGATGCTACATTTTGATCGCCTGTTATTGCATTTAGCGCAAATTTTGGGGCAACTAAAAAAAGTAATTTTGGAGTTTGGAATTTTTTTGCCGCTACGCTGTTTAAAGGGAAGGTATCGTCAAAAAAAAAAAGATAATAATAACTGAAAAAATGTAAAGTAATAATGTTTAAAGGTTTTGTTTAAATTTTTTTTTTTTTTTTTTTTTTAATTGTGCAAAATTTAAAAAAAAAAAAATTAAAAAGTTCGATATTTTCCACTGTTAAACACTAGGGGGAGCAGCTTCTGAAATCCTACTGAATTTCCACTGTATAAAAAACTCAGATTACAGCCTGCCGTAAAGTGGGCGGAGTCTGCTCTCCTGTGTGTGATGGCATGCCTCCCTCCTCCTAATCTGTTTACAACAGATAACAGAGAATGACATGTAAGGACACAATGCACAGCCATTTTCCTGGTGACCAGAAATGTCTAAAGTGTCAACAAGGACAGCAGGAGTATCACACAGGATAGGATTAGATACACGGCTCAGCAGACAGTATCACACAGGAGAGGATTACATACACTGCTCTGCAGACAGTATCACACAGGATAGGATTAGATACACAGCTGTACAGACCGCATCACACAGGACAGGATTAGATACACGGCTCAGCAGACCGCATCACACAGGAGAGGATTAGATACACGGCTCAGCAGACCGCATCACCGGTACACACACAGGTACTCACATGCAGTGGCACGCGCGTACACACACAAAATCACCCCTGATGGGGACCTTGTGCCACACACACAATCACCCCTGATGGGGACCTTGTGCCACACACACAATCACCCCTGATGGGGACCTTGTGCCACACACACAATCACCCCTGATGGGGACCTTGTGCCACACACACACACAGCTTTCACATCATTTCTCCCTGTGACCTCCGGTTGGCGCTCCAGGCAGCTGTGCTGTATGCCATCCTCCCCTGCGTTCGGCCGACATTTCACACATCCGATCGCATACACTCACACACACTCACGATATCACACATACCTGTACAATCGCGCGCACACACTCAACATCCGGAGATATCACATGCTTCCCATGTGATCCTCTCGCAGATCCTGGAAGCTCACTGCACAGCATCGCAAGCGCCGACACACACTCACAATCACCCCTGATGGGGACCTTGTGACACTGACACACACACACACACACACACACACACACACACACACACACACACACACACACACACACCAGCAGCGGGCAGAGCTGGAGGAGCTGCGGCAGAGCGGGGACTTGGGAGAACTGAGGGAGGGGGGGTGTCATTGGAGAGGGTAACGGCGGGGGGGAGGGGCGGCGTCAGTAGCTGGGGCAGAGCAGGGGCTGGGGAGAACGGAGGGATGAGATGTCATCGGAGACAGTAACGAGGGGAGGGGAGGCGGCCCGTACTCACACATCCCGGCAGGTGACAGGGGTAAAGTGGAGCAAACAGCACACGCTGTGAGCTCCACAATAATGGCGCTGGTCTCCTCCCTCTGTTGTGTTCTGGACAGCCCAGGGGGCGCGTCCAGGTCACAGCAGACGCCCACTGTAACGTACTTCATGGGGTCGGAGCCAGTCTATCAGAGTCTATGCACAGGGGCTGCCATAAAAGGAAGGAGTTACTGTCGTTACACACACACACAGCAAATCCAGCATGGCAGCCCCCAGTGCCTCCAGTAAAATAAGAATTACATAAAAACTAAATAAGCTGCGATTTTTATTTTGTATTAGAAATACTTGATTTCATAATCACTATTTTTAATACAAAAATAAAAAACCGCGATACCTTCCCTTTAACAATCAGATTAATTGATTTTATATCTTGATAAATCGGGCATTTCTGAACTCTGATACCAAATGTGTATCTTTTTATTTTTTTAACCCTTTAATTTTCAATGGGGAGAAAGGGGGGTGATTTAAACTTTTTTCTTTCATTTAAAACTTTTTTTTTAAAAACTTTTTATTTTATTTTACTAGGTCCCCTAGGGGACTATATGGATCAGCTGTCTGATCACTCTGCCATATCGCTGATCACAGCTACACAGCTGTAAACACCAGATATGCTTATTTCCTGTCTCCCCCCAGCTCTGTGTGAGGCAGAAGTGAGTCATGTGAGCTACAGGAGTCATCACATGACTGTGCTACCATGGCAACCACCTGAAGTCCGTGACATCTGGTATCGGCCATGAGTAAATTTTTACCGTTGTCGCCATTATAACAGCGCTATCACATTGACAGCGCCATTTAAGGGGTTAAAAGGCATGGGTGGATTACTATTCCGCTTGTGCCTGGCAGGCACACGTCAGATGTAAAAATCAGCTATGTGCGCCGATCGCTGCAAGCTGCTTGCAGCAGACCGCGGGCAGTAACGCTACGACCGCTAGGATGTAAGATTACTGCCCACGGTCGTTAAGGGGTTAATCAGCCTCCCTCTGCCTCATTACAGTGAATTTTTGTTTGGGAATTGGGTCTTAATTACTTTTGTTCACACATAAACCCCAATGTACGCACTCCGCGTAAAGCACAGGATAAATCTGACCCGTGCTGCGCCATACTGCGATCTTTGGGAGGCAGAATAAACAAATACACAGCAGTTTGGGGGAAGAGCGATGTGGCGTGGAGAGCGGCCGCATAGAGACTGAGCTCCAGCCATTCTGAAACCATCCTGGAGGTGCAAGATCTCACCTGTTCCCGACTACTGTCTCCTGACCTGCGGTTATTCAGATGGGAATCTGCGGGGCGATGGGGAGAGCTCCAGTCCGATTGGGTCCACACACGGCCCAGCGGTGAAAAAGCCTGTCATCGGACATTGCTGTTTGAGACTCGAGACCCGGACCGTTCTCTCTCTCCTCTCTTCCTGCGGCAGCAGAGCCACTTCGGAGAGATCAGCTGCACCAGAACAGAACACCATCTGTGGACACTGGGAGAACAGCGGTGTGTGTCCTGAAAGACGGACCTCTGTGTTCTCCCTCTTCATCCTACTGGTTAGTGCTGCCGGCCATTTGCCTCTCCTTCTCACTCCCCCTCTGGCTCTCCGGGTCTCCGTGTGGGGGTGCCTGGAACTGTGAGCACTGAGGCTCTTTGTGGACTGCGGATTGGGACGATCGGAAGGGGCAACAGAGCAAGCAACTGGCTCCTGACCCTGGAAACAGGGTTCATCTAGTAGTGGCTTTGGGTAATGGGCCCTTCTCCTCCCCCATCTGCTCCCTTGCTAGAAAAGGTGGGGGATTATCTTGAGGACTCTGGATCAATGGGACTTATTACCGTAAATGCTAACAAGTTACATGGCCCTCGGGCTCTGCTGCAGATTACTGCTGCTGTGGGATCTCTGTCAGGCACCCCCCTTCATTGTATTCACTCTGCCTGTTATGGCTATACAATATGTGTTCTGCTAACAATTCCAATGCAGCAGACAAATTGAAGGGGCTAGGGGCAAACCCTCGGACTCGCCATGGGCCTTAAAGGGGGAAGTGCTCCTGCTTCACTAAAAACAAGCCTCTCTCCTCGACTCCTCTTCACAAAAAACTGATACCTATCCAAGCAGAGATCAAACGAAGAAAAAAAGAAAAATTTCTCTGTGATAAAAAATATCATGACTCAGGACAAATCTTTGATTGAAAAGAAAAACCGCTGCTGGCAGATATAAAAACCGCAAGTACCCTTATAAGAAAAATCAAAATGGTTTTCTTCAGAGCCCATGACAGCACCATCAGAGAGGTCCACCCATCTTAGGACAGAAAACCCCCTGAAATAAAAGGGCAGTACCTCTCTACCGTATCAGTTTGGTATTCCTCTCTTGATCTGTAACCTAAGCAATGGTGCGGTCATGGGCTCTGGAAAAAAAAAACATTACCAGTAAGTAATTTAGATTTTTCCCTTCCCCCATGACAGCACCACCGGAGATATTATGATAGATCCAAGCTTAGGGAGGGATCACCACCTGTAGAACCCTTCTACCTAGCTAAGGTACTTTTAGAGGCCGCCAAACCTGTCCTGACCCATTGGAAGCAAACAGTGCCCGACTCCTCCACCCCCTGGTAGACAAAGTACTGAATCAGTGTATTTCTTACATCCAGTGTGTGAAGTTTTTCTTCTTTCTGATTTTTCAGGAAGGGAAAAAAGAAGGGAGGACCATCTCCTGGAATTTATTAAATGATCTGGTCACTTTGGGTAATTAGGCAGGGTCTGTTTTCAAGGTTATTTTATCATCTGAAATGAGAGTAAGTAGGGTTGGCAGCTAGAGCTTGTAGATCGCCTATTCTCCTGGCTGATGTGACCAACTAAAAATACAGTTTTTAAAGTGAGTATCTTTAGTGAAGCCTGATCTAGGGGCTCAAAGGGAGGCCCTGTAAGAGAATCCAATACTAAATTTAGATCCCAAGGAGGAATCTTCAAAGAAGGAACTGGAGCAGTCCTCTGGCAGGATCTCAAAAAGCTTCAGACCCAATGATTCCCTGCTAAATCAGTCGTATAGGGCCCCTAAAGCCGAAACCTGGACTTTAAGAGTGCTAACTGCTAAGCAGAGTTCCAGTCCTTTCTGTAAGAATTCTAGAATAGAACCCAGAGGAACCTCCCCAACCAGAAGCTCCCCAGAGGAGGACATAAAACTTGTTCCAGACCGTATGGTAAATTTTAGTGGTAATAGGCTTTCTGCACTTTAATAGTGTAGCAACCAGATTCTCTGAGAATCCACGGCTCACTAACCGGTCCCTCAAGTTCCAGGCCGTCAAATGAGGACCTGGAACCTGAGGATGAACAACTGGGCCCTGAGAGAGAAGGTCCGGAACTCCCGAAAGAACCCAGGGGTCCAAAAGACTTTTTAGCAAAAAAAACAAAAAACAAAAACACAAAAACCCCCCACAAAACTGCCTCCTGGGCCAAAAGGTGGCGATAAGAATGACCTTTGCTTGGTCCTCCCTGAACTTCCAGAGAACTACCCACTGTGCTGCTGGGAAGTTCCACCAGGACTGCGTTGCGGATGAGGTCTAATACCTCTTCCTGCAGAGCAAGGAGTCTCTCCTCCGCCCTGCTGAGTGATGTTATAATTAGGGATCCCTTGGGGGTCAAGTGAAACTTTAACTTGAGTCCATGTTGTACTATAACCATAATCCAGCTGCTTTATTTAGGAGCCCTATCCCAGGAGGAACATGCAGCATCTCCAAAGCGGTATTTGCGTTTAAAGGTGCCCGGGACAGAACCTCTCGTTGGATTTCTTCCACTCTCTGGATATTAGGGACTGCTCTGTCGACCACCAGGAAGGTTCAAAGTTTCCTCTGCCCTAGACACCTAAAAATCACTTCCTGGACAGAACGTTGCAGTTGCTTATCCGACATGTTTATCGTACTTCTGACCGCCTTAATCAGCTTGTCTATGTTTTCTACAGGAAAACACTGGTGCTCTCCAACATCAGTGTCAGAAGAGGAGGAAGATGCAGAAACCGAGGAACCACATTCTCGCTCTGATTTGCTTGAGCTTGCCAAGGTAGGGGGGTGAATGCTTATGCTTCTTACAAAAGGGAGCTTCTTACTTCAGACCGAATGATGGAACAGAGATCTGAAGTAAACCCCAGGGTTTCTTCCGAAAGGGTCTGCTGGATACAATCCTTGCAGCCATGTCCATGTATAGGCTAGCCCTTGCTTACAAAAGGCACATTCCTTATTTTTGGTTTTGGAAGTAAACTTCCTTGATCTCTCCACCTAACACAACAGGGAATGGGGATACACAAAAAGAAAACCACTTTACTAAGTGAACTTTCTCGAAGATCACTCACCATTCTGATGAAGAGAGGCGGAACTGGGTCAGAGGGAGTAGCGTTGCCACCTGACAACTCTTCCCTGGAGGCTCCTCTGCTGTCGGCTTGCCACGGCTCTGCTGACTGGACCAGGTAACACTCTTACTAGAGTCTTCCACTGGATCCAGTGCCACTCCGATGATGTGGAGGCTGCTTTTGGTGTTTTTCAGGCTTCTTAGGGGTCAGACTGGAGCAGATGCTTCAGAACTGTGGACCCCGCCCTTCCCCATTTTTAAATGGATGGGACGCTCGACAGCCCCCTCCAGCACCCCCTGACCCACTTCCCTGTCTGATGGTAACTGGCCGGAACCGCGTCATCACGGTGCGCCACCCATGCTCAAATTGAGCACACAACGCCACACACAATATGGCACCGAAGCTCCCGCAAATCGCCATCCAAGATGGTGCTGCCTCACATGATGCTGGAGAAGCCAAGCAGTGGCCACCACCTCAGAAGGGGCCGCAGCCTGCGTCTGCTCACCGTCAATGCCCCCATGGGCAAACTGTGGCACATCCAGGAACCCGTGCTGGCCGAGGAAGGACCCGTACCGCTGCCATAACAGACCGCCAGGGCTGAGTAATTGAAGATTCTTCCAAGACCCTTCGAGCCATCGAATCCTGAGGATCCCAATTCAAGGACAGGAAGCCAACTGATGAGAGAGGTTCCACTTTTTTTATCCTGTAGGTTTCCTTTCCTTGGAAGTGCGGCTCGTCTCTCGTGGTGCAGTCATAGGGTGAAGTAAAAAAAATCTGTGCTCTAAAAGTCAAACAGCGTTCCTTCCTGTACAGACCTGCTGGGTGACTACTAAATATTTTTTTTTTGATGACGTAGGGCAAAACCACTTTGGGAGAAATTAAACAATTGTAGGGTCTAGTTTCACTTTTTAAACCTTAAGTGACATATTTGAGGCTAATATTTGAAATGTTATCACTAAAATGTTATATTTCCAAATCCCAATGTAACAAAATTCGGTGAGCTCCCCCTTTGGCTTCCAAATACTCACTACACCCCTTGATGAATTCCTTATGCAGTGACATTTCTAATATGGGGTCATTTGTGGGGTATCTGCTGATCTAGCACCTCAGGGGCTTAGCTAACAGAACCCACAATCTATAAAGGAATCTGCGTTCTACACACCAAGTTGCGCACCTTCCCATCCGATCCTCTCAGAATGCTCAGACAGTAGCATACAACCACATATATGGTATTGCCACATTCAGTAAAAAGCGCATAACAATTTGTAGTATCCATTTTTCTTAATAGGTTTATATTAAAAATTTAAGGCCAATATAAAATTTTAGAGGAAAAACTTTAGTTTTCATGGCCCAATTTGAGTTCCAAAAACTGAATAACGCTGTTCGCTTTCCAAGCCCTGCCCTGGGCCCAAATAGTTTTTGCTTAACTTATGGGGTCTGTTTTCTCCTATTATCCATTGTCAAAATTACAAATTTGGGGTTAAATAAAAAAAAAAAAAATTTTTAAAAATTCCGTGAAGCAAATATGGGTTCAAAATGCTCAACAAAGTCTTACATAAATTCCTTGGATGGGTCTAGTTTACAAAATGGCGCTATTTGTGAAGTTTAAGGCCATGTGCCCACGGGAGCTTTTTGCTGCGGAGTTTGCCGCGGAAAACCTGCGGATTTTTCAGGATTTTCCAGATAAATCCGCAGGTTCTAGCATGTACAGGCACTCCCCATGTTACCCTATGGGACATGGGGAGTGTCTGGGTCCACGCTGCGGAAAGTGCGGCTGCGGAATCTCCTGCGGAGATCCCTCAGCCGCACCTAACTGCATGTATATTATACATGTATATAACATGTATATTATTATTTACTTGCGGAGATCCCGGCCCTCCGCTATGGAGATAGAGGCCGGGACATCCGCAGGTAAGTCGCGTGAATCTCCACATGTTTCCCGCAGCTATTCCGCTGGAAACTCGCAGCTAAAAATAGCTGCGGTTTCCGGCGGGCAGCTGCGGGAAACATGCGGCCGTACCTGCGAATATATCCGCAGGTACGAGCATCCCGTGGGCACATGGCCTTATGCAGTTTAGGTACCACGTTGGCAAATGCGACATGGTGCCCTGAATCTATTTCAGCCAAATTTGCTTTCTAAAAATTCAAATAGCGCTCCTTCCGTTCTGAGCCCTCCAGTTTGTGCAAACAGAACTTTTTTTGGTATTTTCTGTTACAAAGACCTCCCAAAGTCAATTTAAATGTGATGTAGTTACTTAACCTTTTAACGACCGCAGGCAGTAACATTACGTCCTAGTGGTCCTAGTGTTACTGCCCGCAGTCAGCTGCCGGCAGCTTGCCGCGATCGGCGCACATCTCAGCTGATTTTCACAGCTGAGATGTGTGCCTGCCAGACACTAGCAGAATTGTTATCTGCTTGTGCAGTTTAACCCCTTAACTGGCGCTGTCAATATGTAACAGCGCCATTATAACGGCATCGGCGGTAAACATTTACTTACTGGCCGATACCGGAAGTCACGTGACGTGATCACATGACTTCCGGTGGTTGTCATGGTAGCACAGGGTCATGTGATGACTCTTGTAGCTCACATGAATTACTTTCGGTTTCACCCAGCCCGGAGCTGAGTGAGGCAGAAAATTAGCATATCTCCTGTTTACAGCTGTATAGCTGAGATCAGCAGATATGGCATAGCGATCAGATTGCTGATCCATACAGCCCCCTAGGGGGACTAGTAAAATAAAATAAAAAATTAAAAAATTAAAAAACCTAAAAAGTTCAAATTGTCCAACTTTCGCCCCATTAAAAATTAGGGTTAAAAAAAAAATAAAATACATTTTGTATTGCCACATTCAGAAATGCCCGATCAAAATATAAAATCAATTTATCTGATTGGCAAACGGCGTAGCGTAAAAAAAATTTCCAAACGCCAAAATTACGTTTTTTGGTTGCCACAAATTTTGCGCAAAAATGGTACAGCTAAAAATGGCAGCCTGAGACGCAAAAAATAAGCAGTCACTTGAGCCATAGATCCTGAAAAAATGAGAACGCTACGGGTCACAAAATATAGCGTAAAACGTACGCCACATCGGACAAACCTCTGATTTTTTTTTTAACCTTTTATATAAATGTAAACCTATACAATTTGTGTCTACGAACTCGCACTGACCTCCGGCATCACACCCACACATCAGTTTTACCATATAGTGAACATATTTTATTCACTATCTCAAAAACAATAGTGCAATCGCAGTTTTTTTTTTTTTAATTTTTCCGCATTTGGAATTTTGCCATTTTCCAGTACTCTATATGGTAAAACTTATGGTTTCCTTTAAAAGTACAGCTCATTCCGCCAAAAAATGAGCCCTCACATGACCATATTGACTGAAAAATGAAAGTTATGTCTCTCGGAAAAAGAATGGCAAAAATAAAGCGGAAAGCGGAAAATCGGCTGGTCGTGAAGGGGTTAAGGGGAGGGGTAATTTAAATTTTGAAGGAGAAATGAGCAATTGATAAGTTTTTTTACCCATTCACTTTCTAACAAAATATGGTGCGGAGGTAAAGACGTGGTAAAAGTTATTGTGTGACATTTTTATGCCCTTAAAGCAGTTAAATTTTAACCAAATTTTGGATTTTTTCACAAATTAACGCAAAACATATCACCCTAAATTTACCACTAACCTGAAGTACAATATTTCAGGAAAGAAAAACAATGTAAGAACACTGGGATCTGATGAAGTGTTTTAGAGTTATCTGAAAGTGACACTTGTCAGATTTCTAAAATTTGGCCTGGTCACTAAGGTCAAAATTGGCTCCATCACTAAGGGGTAATACCATTTCTTGTAGAAATGAAAAATATGAAGTCACGACTACATAATAATGTAAAATAACCTCCTTAAGAAGACTAAAATAGTTGGATGATTGTTTTCCAACTGCTTACACTATATATGGCAATACCACAATATCTAGTATATAAAGCTGTATGTATGCATGTATGTATGTAATGTATGTATGCTAATTGAATCTGCACCGTCATATTTATAATCACAAAATTTTGCACAGACACCGCATGTGACTCAGAACGTCAGACTGTTTTGAAGGGAAAATTTAACCCCGCACTTTACAGTTACTAGTGCTGAGCGGACCCGGACTGCACTATCCCCGGGCCGGGCGCGGGATTCCGGCTGCACGATCCGGAATCGGCAATTAATAAAAATGTTAAAAAATCAATAAATAAATGAGCGTTACATACTTACCAGACTGTCATGGCGGCACGCTTGCTTCTGGGTCGCGCTTTTCACTTCCTGTCCTGTGCACGCAGTCACACAGCTTTGTGCTTTCCCCACCCACCGGCCGTCCTCTCAGCTGTGATTGGTTCCTGGCTGACGCGCCCCCAGCCTGTGACAGCTCTGCTACGGTCATCGCTTATCGCGGCTCAGTAATGGGCTGCACTCAGAGCGGGCGGTCGTGCTCTATGGCTGCTCGCTCTGAGATGCAGCAGAGCCGGATGTGACGCCGCGCCACTTCTCCTGTGGATTACATCGCAGCTGCAGGGTTTCTTTGGGGCTTAATAAAGTGGTTGAGGAGTGTTTTGTATTTTATTTCAAATAAAGGATGTTTCTCTTTGTCTTGTTTATTTACTGTAACTTACAGGTTTGTGTGATGCAGGCATCTGATAGACGCCTGTACCATCAGTCAAAGCTACGGTTTAGCAGCAGCCGTGCGCCGCTATTAACCCCTGCTATTACCCCGACTGGCACCACATCACGCCAGCGGGAAGAGCCAGTATCGCACACCGGTATGTCGCATCTAACAGATGCGACATACCGGACGGCTGCGGGCTGAGGATACACCAGCCTCCAGACGGCGTTATGGCTGGATGTGAAGATTAGGGGGGATGTGAAGATATGGCTGGATGTGAAGATTTTTTTTTTTACTTTCACCGGAATCTCACATGCGATGGGCTCACGCGAGTCTGCCATTACAGCAAAGCCTCGCACGTGTGACTCTGGGCACTGGATACACAGCATAGATACAGCGCAACGGCTGGGGCTGCAGCCGAGCGCTATAACTGTGCTGCCGAGTGTGTTTACCACCGTGACCGACAGTGCACTGCTTTCCCCGCTCACCGGCCGTCCTGACGCCTGTGATTGGTTGCAGTTAGCTGACACGCTGACACTCAGGATGGGGGCGTGTCTAGCTGCAACACGCGCCAGTGGGCGGGGAAAACCATGAATATTGAATTGTCGGCTCCGGAAGGTAACAGCGTGACCCAGAAGGAGTGTGCCGCCATGACAGCGCCTCGGTGAGTATGCTGCGCTCGCTCCTAGCACCCTATCCCCCTCCACAAACGTTTTAACCCTCCGGATTCCGGTCCCCATTGACTTATATGGGCACCGGATTCCGAAGCGGATCGGATTCTTTTTTTAAATCTGTTAGTGATCCGCCGGCCCCAGATTATTGGCAGTTCGATCAGCTCTAACAGTTACTCTCCAAAAAATCTGCCTCCATTAATCTTTACCCCAGAGCAAGGTTTTCACCTTAATGACCAGGCCGTTTTTTGCAATTCTGACCAGTGTCACTGAAAGGTTATAACTCTGGAACGCTTCAACGGATCCTGGTGAGCGACACTTTTTCGCGACATAATGTACTTCACGATAGTGGTAAAATTAGGACTAGATTTTGTGTGTATTTGTGAAAATATTGGAAATTTGGCAAACATTTTGAAAATTTCATAATTTTCAAATTTTGAAACGTTATAACCCAAAAAAATCTGAAAGATGTGTCACACAAAATAGTTACAAAACATTTTCCACATGTCTACTTTACATCAGCGCAATTTTTGAAACAATTTTTGTGTTAGGAAGTTAAAAGGTTCATCAGCAAATTCTCAATTTCCAAAAAAAATTACAAAACCCTTTTTTATAGGGACCACATCACATTTGAAGTGACAGAGACCTAGGTGACAGAAAATACCCAAAAGGGACACCATTCTAAAAACCGCACCCCTCAAACAATTCAAAACCACATCCAAAACGTTTATTAACCCTTTTAGGTGCTTTACAGGAACCATAGCAAATGTGTAAGGAAAATTGGATTTTTTTTTTTTTTTAAACAAAACTGTTACTTTAGCCATAAAATTTTACATTTTCACAAGGGTATAAAAAAAAAAATGCATCATACAATTTACCGTGCAATTTTTCCTGAGTACATTGATACTTCATATGTGGTAGAAATCTACTGTTTGGGCACACGGCAGGGTTTGGAAGGGAAGGAGCGACATTTGAATTTTTGAAAGCAAAATTAGCTGGAATCATTAGCGGACATCATGTCACGTTTGGAGACAGCCTGAGGTGTCAACAGTGGAGCTCCCCCCACAAGTAACCCCATTTTGGAAACTAAACCCCTCAAAAAAATTATCTAGATGTTTGGTTAACACCTTGAACCTGTGGGGGCTTCACAATTTTATAACTTGAGATTTAAAAATATAAACAAAATTTTACCACAAACTTGTTGCTTTAAGCAGGTGGCTTTTTTTCACAAGAGTATCAGGAAAAAATGCACAAATAACTATGGAATTTCTCCCGAGTACGCAGATACCCCCTTATGTGGTCGAAAACTACGTTTGAGGCACACTGCAAAGTCAAGAAGGGAAGGAGCACCATATTTGAGATGAGATTTAGTTACAATGGTTTGCGTTTGCCATGCCACATTGGAAGAGCCCCTGAGGTGCCAGAAAAGCAGAAACCCCCCACAAGTGACCCCATGTTACAGGCTGCAACCCTCAATGAATTCATGCACAGGTGCAGTGAGTATATTGACACCACAAAATGTTATTCTATAGGGCAGTAAAGAAAAAATAATTACAATTTTACCACTAAAATGTTTTACACCCACAAATTATTTTATAGGACAAAAAAAAAAATAGGCTTTTGCATTGCTGTATTCTGAGAGCTCCAGTTTTTTTATTTTCTCACTGATGCAGCTGTATGGCAGCTTTTTGCATGACGTTTTCAGCTGTACCATGTTTACATGTGACTTTTTGATTGCGTTATATTCCATTTTTTTTGGGCAGGTGTATGATGAAAGTTTTTGCTACATTTATTTTTTTTACTGCGTTTACTGAAGGGGTTGGCATGGTGGCTCAGTGGTTAGCACTGCAGTTTTGCAGCGCTGAGGTCCTGGTTCAAATCCCACCAAGGACACCATCTGCAAGGAGTTTGTATGTTCTCCCTGTGTTTGCATGAGTTTCCTCTGGGTACTCCAGTTTCCTCCCGCACTTGAAAAAGATACTGATCGGGAACTTAGCTTGTGAGCCCCAATGGGGACAATGTTGCCATTGTATGTAAAGCGCTGTGGAATTAATAGCGCAATATAAAA
The DNA here is from genome assembly GCF_048569485.1 of Anomaloglossus baeobatrachus. Taxonomy (NCBI): domain Eukaryota; kingdom Metazoa; phylum Chordata; class Amphibia; order Anura; family Aromobatidae; genus Anomaloglossus; species Anomaloglossus baeobatrachus. The sequence continues at coordinate 83,461,121 of NC_134363.1, read as the reverse complement.
GAATAGGATTATTTAACCCCTTCAGCCCCAAGCCTATTTTGACCCTAAAGACCAGGACATTTTTTGCAATTTTGACCAGCGTCCCTTTATGAGGTTATAACTCTGGAACGCTTCAACGGATCCCGGTGATTCTGAGACTGTTGTTTCGTGACATGTTGGGCTTCATGTTAGTGGTAAATTTAGGCCGATATTTTTTGCGTTTCTTTGTGAAAAAAAACGGAAATTTCACGAAAATTTTGTACTTTTCAAACTGTTAATTTTTATGCTCTAAAACCAATGAGACATATGACAAAATAATTAAACAACATTTCCCACATGTCTACTTTACATCAGAACAATTTTGGGGAAAAAGAAAAAATTTAAGGGGTTAATTTAATTTATAGGGGTTCAAAGTTTGAGCAATTTCTCATTTTTACAACAAAATTTACCAAGCCACTTTTTTCTAGGGACATCGCATCACATTTGAAGCAATTTTGAAAGGTCTACATGACACAAAACACCCAAAAGTGACACCATTCCAAAAACGGCACCCCTCGGGCTACTCAAAACCACATTCAAGAAGGTTATTAACCCTTCAGGTGCTCCACAGTAACTAAAGCAATGTGGAAGGAAAAAAATTAACATTTTACTTTTTGCAACAAAAATGTTAATTTAGCCTCAAATATTGCATATTCACAAGGGTAGCAGGATTAAATGAACCTCCAAAATTTGTTGGACAATTTCTTCTGAGCACGCAGATCTCTCATATGTGGCGAAAAACCACTGTTTGGGCGCACGGCAGGACTCGGAAGGGAAGGAGTGTCATTTGACTTTTTGAACAGAAAATTAGCTGGAATAGTTAGCCGCACCATGTTGCGTTTGGAGAGCCCCTGAGGTGCCGAAACAGTGGAGCTCCCCCACATGTGACCCCATTTTGGAAACTAGACCCCCATGGCATAGAAAAAAAAAAAAACAGGGCTTACGCACGAATGTTCTGCAAAAAAGGGGGTGGGGGACTATGTGGGATGGAAAAAAAGTCCTGTCCAAAGTCGAGTACGACTGCAGGACGATTGCTGATCAGGTACCTAATTGTTCAAGTTTTGTTTTGTGTTTTTATTTGGGGTGCACAAAAAAAAAAAAGCAAAAACTCGTGCAACAATTGCGGAGGAGAGGGGGCGCGCAGCACATAACGGAGGAGAGGGGGCGGGGCCGGGCAGCACATAACGGAGGAGAGGGGGCGGGGCCGGGCAGCACATAACGGAGGAGAGGGGGCGAGCAGCCGATCACGAGGGAAAGGGGCCTGGCAGCAGATCGGGGAGCGGTGGCACTGTGGCAGATGGAGGGCGGCGGATCGGGAGGCTTTTCGCCGGTTTCATAGAGTGCAATGACAACGCGCAACTTCCGGGTCCCATGCTCCGGTCTCATAACAGCATGGGACCGGAGGTTGTCGCCCTGCCATTGCACTGTATACACTCACTGTGCTGGTGTGCTGCAGGGACCGACAAGTGAAGCTGATGGGGGCGGTCACCGGCAACAGGTCCACTGTGATTGGAGAGATCGGTCACAAGGACGATCTTTCCAATCAGAGCTACTGGAGGTGGGGGAGGGTGATCCAGTGAGGTCACCAAGCTCCAGCCAATGGCCAGTGCTATAGCTGCACTGGACAGGGCTGGATTTCAATGTTTCAGTCACTTTAAATGGCTGGAACATTACAGTGGCTGTGATTGGCTGACGAACGCCGCTCAACCAATCACAGCCTCCATAGGTCCAGGGAGGAGGCACCACCCCTCCTGAGGTCAGGTACAGGTCCCCTCCTCCCTGAATCTGCGGTTTGTGTTAACCGATCGCAGTCACCGGAGGCTCCGGTGCTGCGATTCCGCCATTACAAAGATCCGTCATTGGTCTTTAAGGCTCCGGACACCATGACGGATCTTTCCGTCCATGGTCGGGAAGGGGTTAAGGAGTTAACTAGTGTGACAGTTTTATAGCTCTGGTTGTTACGGATGCGGAAATACCAAATATGTGCAGTTTGTTTTATTTTTTTTACATAAATACATATTTATTGGATTTTTTTTTATTGTCCCCAACACTTTTTTTTTTACTTTTTTACTTTGTCCCTTCTGGGACACTGTCAGTAACCTGATCAGTGGTATAATCCCCTGTAGAGCTTGATCACTGCATGGGATTCTAAGTGTCAGGGCTGCAGGAACTCTGACACTTCGCCTCACACATCATGCATGCCGTCTGAGGTTTCCCTAGGGTTCAGTAACCCTAGGTAGTCATGGTGATGACCCAGGGTTACCATGGCAGCGATCGGGTCCCTGTAATCGCATTACAGGGGCCTGATCACCAGGGAGAGGTAAGCGAATCCTCTCCCTGCCTCCTGAATGCTGCAATCACATGGATCGCAGAATTAAGAGGGCTGCCGGGAGCGGCGTGGGCACTGCTCCTGGCAGTGAGAGCTGGGTCTTGACTACAAAATAAGCCAGAGACCCGGCTGCAATCTCGGGGGTACAACACAGGAACCCCCGCGATAGTTAGTTCACCTCACAGACCGTGCATCCGGCATGATCTGTGAGGCGATCCGTAGTTGGGCAGGGTAACCCAGCGTCGTCATAGTGATGACAAAGGGTTGCCATGACAGAACGCGTCCCTGTAATCATATTACAGGAGCCCGATCACCAGGGAAAGTTGAGATTGTATTGATCGCAGCATTTAGGGGGTTAAACTGCTGGGAGCGGCTTGGGTACCAGTCCTGGCAATGAGAACCGGGTTCCAGCTACAAGATAAGCCGGAGATCCGGCGGCGATGCAGCACAGGAACCCACGCGATTGCCATGACGTACTGGGTACGTCCTTTGTCAGAATGGCACTGACTCATGATGTACCCAGTACGTCAAATGTCGTGTAGAGGTTAAAGTCAATGGAGCTGGGAACTACAGATCATTAATAGCAGCTGATTGGTTGCTATAGGAACAAAGGACATTCATAGCATAAGAAGCTTATGTGTCAGGTAATATGTCAGGAGACAGGCACATAGGCACACAGAGTTAGAGGCAGACAGAGAAACACAGACATAGATAGACCGACAGACCGAGAAAGAGACAGACAGACAAAAATAATACAGAGAGACAGGGACAGACAGACCGACAGAGACTGGGAGAGAGACAGATACTATCCCAGGCAACGCGCCAGGTACTACAGCTAGTATACTATAAATCTGTCTCCTGTGAAGCTCAACATATAACTGAGCTTCAAAGTAACCCACTGGCACCCCAGAATGGAGTCACAGGTCCTGATGAAAGACATTTAGCTCGAGCTCTATTTAATTGCTGGTGGTATATATTGGCAAGCGCCATGTAAATGGTTAGTTGCCATGGCCCTAGCACAACTCCGGTCACAGCTATTATAGCCTGTACCTGTAGCGTGTGCGAGGAGCTCAGCCCACAGAATCACATGTATGTGACGTTGCACAGGGGGTTAATAAATTCAACATTTTGCCCTAAATAAAACTATTGGATTTAAAATAGACTGAGTCATGATAACAAAACTCAGAAGCAAGCAGATGTATACAGGCATTACAAAGTTATTGCTGACGTGAATTTTCCAATGTAAAAGCAGAGGCTTTAACTCCCGAGCAGTTTTAAAGATATAAATATAGACATACGTATAGCTATTTGTACATGTCAAACTTATTTTAGGCTATGTGCGCACTTACCGGATTTTGCCGCGGATTTTTTGCGGTTTTGCTGCATGTTTTGCTGCAGAAAATGTTCATAACATCTCTGCAGTGACTCACCAGCAAAACCTATGGGCAAAAAAAATCCGGTGCGCACTGGGCGGAATTTGACAGCTGCATGTTTTGCTGCGGGATTCCCGCAGCAAAAACAATTGCATGTCAATTCTTTTCCGCACGTCGCTGCGGGATTTCACTCCATTGACTCCAATGTTAATCGTGAAATCCCGCAGGGAATAACGCAGGAAGCAAATTCTGTGCGGTTCACTGCGTTTTCCTGCGTTATTCCCTGCGGTATGTCGCGGTTTACCTCCGGTAATGTACATCGCCTGTCTGCGGTTTTGCAGGGAAGTGATGTCATTACAGGAAGAGGAAGCCGTACAGAGAGTAAACACACACACAGATCACACACACACACACACACATCACAGACATAGATCACAGACACAGGACACATACACATAGAACACACATAGAAAGAAAACGGAAATATAGAAAACAAAGAACGTGGGCTCCGCTGTATATTTACCTTCCAGCCGAGGTAAGCACACAGCGGCGGCCCGGTATTCTCAGGCTGGGGAGGGAGAGGGGAAGGGTTAATGTCCCCCGCCTTACTCCCACCTCCCGCAGCCGAGAATATCAGCCGCAGCTGCCCCGGGACTGTCGCATGCATTATGCGGCAGCACCGGCGTGTCCCCGGCTCTTCCTGGCGCCGTGTAGCAGTGGCGGTCAGGGTAATACAAGGGGTTAATGGTGGTGGATCACCGCCATTAACTCCAGGCTTGATCATGGCAGCGTCTATGTGACAGCTGACATGATCAACCCGTAAGTGAAAAAACACAGACACCGAAAAATCCTTTAAATTAAATAAAACAAACAAGCCTCGTTCACCATTTTATTAATCCCTCCCGCACCAAAGCTCCGGCGTAATCCACAGGTCCTGCGCTGCTTACATCCAGCCGCGACTGTCACAGACAGCGCTGAATGAATGCAAACAGCAGAGGTAATTACCGGTCATTTCCCACGGCCGGTAATGTGAACTCACTGCCGACCGTGGGAAATGCAGCGATCTGTCCTCTATCTATCTATCCCTCTATCTATTCTTCTGTCTATCTACTACCTCAGAATTAAATGACTTTTTTTAATGTGCTTTATTGCATTGAATGCAATAAAGCACATCCCAACCCGCACGTGACAAAACCATGGCAATACCGCGAACAATACCACGGTGAAACCGCAGCAAACCGCATGCGGTTTTCGGGTGCAGTTTGCTGCGTTTTTTTCACCGCGGGTGCGGTAATCTTTGAGAGCATGCGGAATTTTCTCAAGAAAATTCCATTTGCCAGTGCGCACATAGCCTTAAGGCTTCATTCACATTTCCATATTAAAGACGCACGTGAAAAACATCGTACTGGTGTCAAGTGTGTTGCATCAGTGTATCACCGTGTGCCTGTTTTTCACAGATAGATCAATAATTACAAAACGTCTCCTATAAAATTTTCAATATTAAAAAAAACACAGCACACGAATACCCCTGTGTGCTTTGCTTTTTTTCACGGACAGACTTGTACTGGCTCTTGTCATTGGTACTGCAGGAAAGAGAAGAAAAAGAAAAAAAAAAAAAGTACAATGTCTTTGTTTTGCAAGAACACCCTGTCCATGTAAAAAAAAAAAAAAAAAAAAAAAGAAAAAAAACCCACGAAGACATGTGACTTGCGCAATAGAGGAGTACGTGCTGTAACATTGAAAAAAACAAACAAAACAAAACCGATACAACATATATGTGTCACAAGGACGTCTGAACGAGGCCAATGGAAGAGTGGTGTAAATATTTTGTTTTAGGTCACATTTTTAAACTTTTTTAATCTCTAATGCAAAATTGCATGTGTAACGTTTAAAGCAAGAATTAACTACCGTACTTTCAGAAAAACTTAAGTTAATCAGGGTTAATATCAATTCTGAAGTAATTTAAGTTTTATTTGTACATACCAAGTGTGAAAATTGACCTAACAAAAGCATAAAATGTAAAAAAACACTTGGCAGCAAAAGATTTTAAAGACTTACCAGTGTAGCATTCTTTGCACCAACACTTGCTCTTTGCACAAGAAGTTTTTTGTCTCCCAACTGCATTCCATTAAGTCCAGCAATGGCCTGTATATATAAGATATAAAAAATAAATAAAAAGGCTTGAATAAATGCATGATGATTTATTATGGCCCAATTAAACTTCTTCACCCCTCCTGTGATTTTCCGTTTCTCATTTTCGGTTCTTCCTCACCCTTCGTCCAAGAGCCATAACTATATTTTTCTGTCAATATTACCATAAGAGGGCTTGTTTTTTGTGGGACGAGTTGTACTTTTAAATGAAACCATTCAATATGCCCCATATTGTACTGGAAAACAAGGGGGGAAAAAAAAAATCCAAGTACAGTGAAATTGCAAAAAAAAAAAAAAAAAAGGGAAATTTCACAATTGTTTTTTTGGGTTTTTATTTACCATGTTTACGATATGATAAAACTGACCTGATAGTATGATTCCTCAGGTCAGTATAAGTTCAGATACCAATCATAGTTTTACTTTTATCTAAGTGGTGAAAAAAAAAACAAAAAAAAAAATTTATAAGTTCATAAAAAAAAAACAAAAAAAACAAAAAAAAAAACACTTTCATTTTACTCATTTTCCGAGACCCTTATTTTTTTGGGATCTGGGGATCAGTAACTGCTTATTTTGTACGTCTTGAGCTGGTGTTAATGATAATTATAGCAAAAAGCAACTGAATTACCCCAAAGGTCCAGAATATGGCAATAGCTGGGTAATACTAACCCCTTCAGCCCCAAGCCTATTTTGACCCTAAAGATCAGGACATTTTTTGCAAATTTGACCAGTGTCCCTTTATGAGGTTATAACTCTGGAACGCTTCAACGGATCCCGGTGATTCTGAGACTGTTTTTTCGTGATATGTTGGGCTTCATGTTAGTGGTAAATTTAGGCCGATATTTTTTGCGTTTTTGTGAAAAAAAACGGAAATTTCACGAAAATGTTGTACTTTTCAAAGGTACTTTTGTACCTCTCTCATCAAGGCTCTTCTTCCACAATTGCTCAGTTTGGCTGTACGGCCAGGTCTAGGAAGAGTTCTGGTGGTCCCAAACTTCATCCGTTTAAGGATTATGGAAGCCACTGTGCTTTTAGGGACCTTGAGTACTGCAGAAATTTTGTAACCTTGCCCAGATCTGTACCTTGCCACAATTCTGTCTGAGCTCCTTGGGCAGTTCCTTTGACCTCATGAGTCTTATTTGATCTGACAAGTACTGTGAGCTCTGATGATTAATATAGATCCAGTACAGACCAAAAATTTGGAGACACCACCTCAGTCAAAGAGTTTTATTTACATGACTCTGAAAAGTGTAGATTCACATTGAAGGCATCAAAACTATGAATTAAAACATGTGGAATGAAATACTTAAAAAAGTGTGAAACAACTGAAAATATGTCTTATATTCTAGGTTCTTCAAAGTAGCCACCTTTTGCTATGATTACTGCTTTGCACACTCTTGGCATTCTCTTGATGAGCTTCAAGAAATAGTCACCAGAAATGGTCTTCCAACAGTCTTGAAGGAGTTCCCAGAGATGCTTAGCACTTGTTGGCCCTTTTGCCTTCTCTGCGGTCCAGCTCACCTCAAACCATCTCGATTGGGTTCAGGTCTGGTGACTGGAGGTCAGGTCATCTGGCGTAGCACCACATCACTCTCCTCTTTAGTCAAATAGTCCTTACACAGCCTGGAGGTGTGTTTGGGGTCATTGTCCTGTTGAAAAATAAATGATCCAACTAAACGCAAACCGGATGGAATAGCATGCCGCTGCAAAATGCTGTGGTAGCCATGCTGGTTCAGTTTGCTGGTGACACTGTTGGGGATTTATTCAAAATTGAAGGCAAAGTACTCCCACACCATCACACCTCCTCCTCTATGCTTCACCATGGGAACCAGGCATGTAGAGTCCACCCGTTCACCTTTTCTACATTGCACAAAGCCACGGTGGTTGGATCCAAACATCAGATTAGACCAAAGCACAGATTTCCACTGGTCTAATGTCCATTCCTTGTGTTCTTTAGCCCAAACAAGTCTCTTCTGCTTGTTGCCTGTCCTCAGCAGTGGTTTCCTAGCAGCTATTTCACCATGAAGGCCTACTGCACAAAGTCTCCTCTTAACAGTTGTTCTAGAGATGTGTCTGCTGCTAGAACTCTGTGTGGCATTGACCTGGTCTCTAATCTGAGCTGCTGTTAGCCTGCAATTTCTGAGGCTGGTGACTCGGATAAACTTATCCTCCACAGCAGAGATGACTCTTTGTCTTCCTTTCCTGGGGCGGTCCTCATGTGAGCCAGTTTCTTTGTAGCGTTTGATGGTTTTTGCCACTGCGCTTGGGGACACATTCAAAGTTTTCCCAATTTTTCGGACTGACCTTAATTTCCTAAAGTAATGATGGCCACTCGTTTTTCTTTACTTAGAATTCGTATTATGGTAAGAAAAAAGAAGCTAACAGTCTATTCAGTAGGACTATTAGCGGTGTATCCACCAAACGTCTACAACACAACTGATGGTCCCAACCCCATTTATGAGGCAAGAAATCCCACTTATTAAGCCTGACAGGGCACACCTGTGAAGTGAGAACCATTTCTGGCGACTACCTCTTGAAGCTAATCAAGAGAATGCCAAGAATGTGCAAAGTAATAATCAAAGCAAAAGGTGGCTACTTTGAAGAACCTAGGATATAAGACATATTTTCAGTTGTTTCACACTTTGTTAAGTATTTCATTCCACATGTGTTAATTCATAGTTTTGATGCCTTCAATGTGAATCTACAATTGTCAGTCATGAAAATAAAGAAAACTTTGATGGAGAAGGTGTGTCCAAACTTTGTCGGTACTGTAGGTGTGTGCCTTTCCAAACCAAGTCCTATCAGTTAAATTTAACACTGCTGGACACCAATGAAAAAGCAGAAACACTCAGGAGGATCACAAGGAAATGGCCAGCATGTGACTTAAATATGAGTGTCTGAGGAAAGGATCTGAATACTTATAACCATGTAATATTTCAGTTTTTAAAAAAATTTGCAAAAATTTCTACATTTGTTTTTTTTTTTGTCAAGATGGGGTGCAAAGTGTACATTGAGAAATAAAAATGAACTTTTTCTCATTGCAGCCATTTGGTAAATTCAAAAAAGTGAAAAATTTAAAAAGGGGTCTGAATACTTTATGCACCCACTGTAAAAAGGCTTAACACCTCAAAATACCAGTTTGTCATGTAAAATAAAAAAAAAAAAAAAATCATATCAAGAATAATGTCAAGACTTTTTTCCACCTTTAAGGGTAAATAATGTTTCTATATTGCCAACATATTCCACAGCATTTTACAATTCAGTATATGCACATTGAGTATTTGGATACATAAACTTCGGCACCATTTCTGAATCTCCTGGCACGAAAAAAAAAAAAAAAAAAAAAAGTATTTCACCTGCGTTTTTTCTAGTACTTGACACCAATTAATGCTATAGCGATAGATAATAGATATAGACAGATGCACAGAAGATCAAAATCAGAGAACACACAATTTCCTAAATGTTAAGGTCATTGTGTACTCCTATGTGATCATATCCGACATGAGTAAACTAGTTTATTTCATAAATTGAATTTTTTCAAAACCACATAAAAATGTAAATGAGATCAATGTAAAAGAACACTGATCAAAATTAGAGAACACTTCTAGATACCTGCAAGTTATTTTTATTAATCTGGCACCTGATGCTAATTTCCTTAACCAACTAATCCTATTTAACTGGCATCCTAACTATCCAGCTTGTACTGACTGCAAAAATGGTGGCCATTTTAAAGTGACTGAAACCCTCCAGCAGCAGGTTGTCCAGATGAAGGCCAAAGGGGTAACCCTATCAGCCATAGCAAGATAAGTTGGTCATTCCAAATCTGATTGAGAATATTGCATTTTTACAACATCACATATTAAGTCCCCCAAGGAGGATGGTTGCCCTTCAAACACAAATGCAAGAGGACAGTATAATGTGGAGAATCTCCATGGGTAATCATTTCAACACTGCAGCTGGAATTGCTCGCTAGTTCAGCACTAAACAGGGAGGGTAAGGATCGGTCTTGTCATTCAATGGCACAACGTTTAAGAGCATTTGGACTAAAAGCCCACTCTGCAGTGGTTAAACCTCTCATTAGCAGAAAAAATCAGAAGGCTAGACTCACCTTTAGTGAGAAACAGGTCCACACTTCATTTTAGTGATGAAAGCAAGTTTAATTCATTTGGGTCTGGAGGAAGTGTCATGGTTTGGGGAATGTTTTCTGGATCAGGAATTGTACCTCTCATACAGCTACATGGCAGTGAATGCAAGCATGCATCAGAACCTTCAACATGTGGTTCCTAAAGGCCCTGTCACACACAGATAAATCTGTGGCAGATCTGTGGTTGCAGTGAAATTGTAGACAATCAGTTCCATGTTTGTGGCTGTGTACAAATGGAATAATATGTCCATGATTTTACTGCAACCACAGATCAGCCAAAGATTTATCTGTGTGTGACAGGGCCTTTACTTACATTCATCACTCAATCAGCCAGCAATTTCCATGCATGACTCACACAGCAAAACTGGTAAGGCTAGTTTTACACTTGCGTTGAACGGTATCCGTTGCATTGCGTTGTGTGACGGATGCAACGGATGTGTTGCATATAGTGGCACAACGGATGCTGCAAAACAACGGAATCCGTTTTGATTTTTTTTTTTTTTTTTTTTACAGTTTAGCCGGCCGCCGGGTGATCAGCTGATCGCTCCCAGTAGCTGGCCGCCGGGTGATCAGCTGATCGCTCCCTGCAGCCGGCCGCCGGGTGATCAGCTGAGCGCTGTCACTTGCCGGCCGCCGGGTGATCAGCTGAGCGCTGTCACTTGCCGGCGATCGGGCATGCCGGCGGCCGGTCGCTCAGCTGAGTGCTGTCACTTGCCGACGGCCGGGCATGCCGGCGGCCGGGCATGCCAGCGGGCGGGTGCTCAGCTGAGCGCTGTCACTTGCCGGCGGCCGGGCATGCTGGCGGGCGGGCGCTCAGCTGAACGTTCAGCCACTGCGAGACAAAATAATGTTGGTGATTGTATTGTAATTGTAAATCCTGAGGATTCCGCTGCTCAAAACAACGTTACATGCTGCGTTCCTCCCGCTGGGCGGAAGCAACGGAGCGTCGCCCAGCGGAAGCAACGCAGGTCCTTTTGGCACAATCCGTCACCCATACAAGTCCATGGGAAACAGCGGAATCCGTTAACGGATTCCGCTGTTTTCCAAAAGGGCGGATTGTAACGGAAGGAAAACAACGCAAGTGTGAAAGTACCCTAAAGCAGTTTGTTGAAACAGAAAACATTGCAATAATGAGACGGCCTGCTCAGAGTCCTTATCTAAAGGAAATAGAAAACCTCTGGAAAATCCTTGGTGACCGTTATGGCCAAGAAACCCACATCAGTCAAATAATGTAGAAGAGACTCGAAGAAAAATGGACCAAAATCACACCAGAGTAGTGAGTAGTGATGTCCTGTGGCCACAGATGTGTTGAAGTAATTCAAAGCAAAGGCCTGTACACTTTCTACTTATTGGTGACTTAAGGTAACTTCAGCGGTAATTTGAGTTTCCAGAACCATGACAGCACCGTATGTGAGGAAGTGTATATATATATTTTTATTTTACCCTTACAAAAAACAAAACAAAACAAAAAAAAAAAACCGGACCACCCCCCATAATTGGAAAACAAAACATGCCGGCAAGGAGCCATGACCAAGACTAAGGGAGGGAATTAGCACCTGTCATGGCTCTGGAAAATTTAATTACTGGTGAGTATCTTTTCCTTCACTATGATAGCACCATATGGGAGTCTTTAAATATGCCACTTTAGTGTTTGGGCCTGTGGGTGGGTGCTTGTATACAGGAGATACTTGAACACTGGTCTGGGGGAAAAAAAAAAGTAAAAAAATAAAATTCTGACAACGTTGACGGTGCTTGAGAATGTGCCACGACAGGTGCAGGGCAGGAAGCATCTGCACCTGCATCCTGGACAGGGTAGATTAGCATGCACAAAGCACCCCATGTACTTTCTTCCTCCATCTCCACATGGCCCACATGCAAAGTTTCTTGAATTGTGAGCATGGAGCGTTTGAGAATTAACAGAAGTAGGATGGTTACGCTGATTATGAAGTAATCATCACAAGCTTGGCTGTTTCCCCCAAATTTTTATTGAAACTGAGAGCTCAGAAATCCATGTTCACACATCAGTTTTTATGTGGGGTAGCTGAACGGAATACAGACAGACATGTTGGTGCTGGTATTGTGAAGAATACCAGGCACAGCATTATTTTAACTATATAGCGCAAAACCTATTCTGTCACACAAGTAAGGCCTTCTTTTGGTCAAAAAGCCTTGCCAAGTAGATGTGCAACGTGGAATTCTAACATGTGGTCACGACCCACACCTATCAGTGAGCTGCCACTTGCAGGCACTGCTGAAGCACTGCCACACAACTGGTAGCTGGAGTTGACTTGTGGAAATGAGCACACACTCCACATACAGTCACAAGTAGCTGAGGCAAATTGTGCTCATTTTTCATAAACTGCAGAACCACCAAGTTAAAGGGAACCTGTCATCAGAAATTTCGCCCAAAAGCTAAAAGATTCCCCCTCTGCAGCTCCTGGGCTGCATTCTAGGAAGGTCCCTGTTATTATTGTGCCCCATGTGAGACCAAAATAAAGCCTTTATAAAGTTCTACCTTTTTGTATGCAGCTTCTGTAAATCCGACACAGGGGCGGGCTCTCTGCCGTCCGTTATTCTGCCTCCTGGTCCTGTATGCCGCCCCCATCGCTCCTTTCCATATCTGATGCACCGCCCACTGCTCCAGCCATCCCCGTGCATGCCCAGTGCCAGTCTCACAGGACTGAGCACTGTGACTGCTGGTGATGTGTGCGCAGGCAAGTGATTATGGACGGGGCTGTGACTGTTATCAGCAAGTACCCGGCCATAATCTCTTGAGCGCGCAAACCTCTCCAGCGTCACACTGAGCTCAGTGTAGATGCTAGACTGTATGGGCTGCTTCCAGGGATGACGTCCCTTTGTCATGTGATAGTATTTCGAACACGCCCCTATCACATGACAAAGGGACGTCATCCCTGGAAGCAGCCCATACAGTCTAGCATCTACACTGAGCTCAGTGTGACGCTGGAGAGGTTTGCGCGCTCAAGAGATTATGGCCGGGTACTTGCTGATAACAGTCACAGCCCCGTCCATAATCACTTGCCTGCGCACACATCACCAGCAGTCACAGTGCTCAGTCCTGTGAGACTGGCACTGGGCATGCACGGGGATGGCTGGAGCAGTGGGCGGTGCATCAGATATGGAAAGGAGCGATGGGGGCGGCATACAGGACCAGGAGGCAGAATAACGGACGGCAGAGAGCCCGCCCCCGTGTCGGATTTACAGAAGCTGCATACAAAAAGGTAGAACTTTATAAAGGCTTTATTTTGGTCTCACATGGGGCACAATAATAACAGGGACCTTCCTAGAATGCAGCCCAGGAGCTGCAGAGGGGGAATCTTTTAGCTTTTGGGCGAAATTTCTGATGACAGGTTCCCTTTAAGCACATGGCCCAGCCATAGTACATGTGCGAGCGTGCCACATGTCAGAACCACAACAAACTTATGGTTGAGGGCTTCATGAGGAGTCTAGATATGGTGGAAAAGGCCCAAAAGTATTTAGTTAAAAAAAAAAAAAATTATCCACAGACTCCATCTTCTGCGCAGTGTGAAAGACTGCAGTGCTAACTACTGAACTACCGTGCTGCTCTACCAAATGTATTAGACACCGCTCTCCAAAATGTATGAGTGAGGGCCATTTCTTGGCCCTCAAAATTCTGGTTGCAGGCCGCATGAGGTGGTTTATGGATATGGTAGAGGAGAAGGCCACAAATAAAAATAAGATCCACAAACACCATATTGTGCGCAGTGCGTCCAAAGTTAGTGTAGAGGGAGCTTGTGTCATTGAAGGGAGAGATTTTTGTTTTGCATTTTTAGACCAGCTAGTACAATAATCAATCCTAATTATATTCCAACCTAGAGTGGATTAATACTGCTACTCATAAATTAAACAGGATGTGTCTGACCATGTCTCACATACCACATGCCCAAATAAAAGTAGTAAAATGTTACTATTAGGCTATGCGCGCACGCTGAGTATTTGAAGACTATTTTTTGCATCAGATCAGCACCTTCTAGAAAAAAAACCCACGTGGTTTTCATAATGGTTTGAAGGGCTAAACATTGCAGGCAAAAAATGCACCAAGAATTGACATGCTGCAGCTATTTTTTTTCCTTGCAGATTTGGTAGAAAAAAGCACCATGCACACAGCACTTCAGAACTCTCATTAACTTTGCTGGCATAAGGATAAAACATGCAGATTTGTAACAAACCTACAGCAAACCTACGTATCAAAAACGCAGTGATTGTCATTTCGTAAAAGTGGCATAAATACTGACAACATTATTCCCAGAAACCAAATGCGTGTCAAAAATGCATCCAGGCATCTTCCCCATGCTGCTCCCATTCAGTTTCAACATTTTAATATCTATTGCAGAATTTTTACAGCCCTCCTAGACCTGTGTGGGCTTTACCCGGTACGATCTATCGTCCGATTGCACGAGTCCCCGTCGTTTGTGCGTCACGGGCAAAATCGCTGCCCGTGTGGCACAAAGTCGTTAAACCCCCGTCACACGTACTTACCTAATGAGCAACCTCGCTGTGGGAGGCGAACGTTTTTTTCCTGAAGGGGGAGGGACATTCGGCGTCACAGCGACGTCACACAGCCGCCGGCCAAAAGAAGCGGAGGGGCGGAGATGAGCAGGACGTAAACATCCCGCCCACCTCCTTCCTTTAGCATTGCCGGCGGGAGCCGCGGGACGCAGTTAAGCTGCTGTTCATCGTTCCCGGGATGTCACATTGAGCGATGTGTGCTACCCCGGGTACGATGAGCAATCGGCGCAAAGAAGAATAAACGATTTTTTAAAAATGAGCGACCTGTACACGACCCGCGATTCGTAACCGATTTGCATTCGTTTACAGACGCTCATATTTGTCACACGGGACGACGTCGCAAGCGATACCGGATGTGCGTCACGAAAACCGTGACACCCGACGATCTATCGCACGATAGATCGTCTCGTGTAAAGCCCGCACTACTCCAAGGTCCTGCAGAAAATTATCAGAGATTCCTTATTGACTTGCATTAGGTTTGTTATGCAGTACGAATACACAAAGACTTTATTTGGCTCAAAAAAATCTGAACCTGAATATTTTACTATTTGCCCATCTCTAGTTATTAGTAGCCTTCACTGCTGTCTAAAAACACAGCAAATCTGCATCTATTTTTATACCTGCGTCTTCATAGTGTTTTTGACTGACTTCATTGAAGTTAATGAGAGAAAAAAAAAATTGGATATGCTGCAGATTTTCTGCACCAAATCTGCAAGTCACAAATAAGCAACGTGTGTATGACACTACAGGATTCTAATTGACTTTGCTAGTATCAGGATTCCGTTCAGGTTTTGTGACAAATCTTCAAATACATAAAAAAACCATGATAAAAATGCGACTTGTGCACACAGCATAAAAAGGTTACCCAGAGAAATAATCATTTTGAAAAGGAAAAAATAAAAAAAACATTGTGGTTTTCACACTAATAAAACAAGTATGCAAAATTTGAGTTTATGAAAATTTGCCAAATCCAACGACAGTTATGTCTAGATTTAAAAAAAACAAAAAAAAAAAACAACTCACTTTTTACCACGTAGGGATATAGCTTAAAACTTGCATGAAAGTGAGATGAACAAGAAAGCTCATTGTAGCCAAAAATGTACACATATATAAAAATATATTGAATATTCATTCTGCAACTATTGAAAATTCTTGCGCTTTTTCCTTTTCATTTTAAAGCTTCTTGTTCCATTTTCTCTGAAGCACCCAGCAGTCGTACTCATGTGCAAATCTATCTTGGTATTGACGTTCCATCTCCTTGATATCCCAATGAAATTTTTCTCCTTGCATTTTGCTATCACCACCAAGGCTTTCAAGAAAGTAGTTGAAATGGGAATGTAAAAAAATGTAACTTCAGATTATCAGACATCCCAAGGCTTTGAAACATTTCAAGATGAACTGAAATGCTCTCCATGATGGACTTCAGTTTCGGATCCTTGTTGTTACCTAGAAAGTTCTTCACTACTTTAAAACAATCCCAGGCCCTTTTCTCAGCAGCTTTCATTTTTGTTTTTAACACGTCATACTTCATGAGTTTCTGAAAATACCTTACTTCAATTTTGCATTTGACACTCCCTGAAACTTTGTACACAGGTACCGTATATACTGGCGTATAAGACGACTTTTTACCCCCTTAAAATAATGGCTACAGTGGGGGGTCGTCTTATACGCCGGATATACGGGGTGGGGGGGGGGGGGGTGTGTATGTACACTGCAGCGTCCAGGGGAGGTGGGGGCAGCAGCTCTGGAGCACAGGGGAACGCTGCGGGCTGCATCCGTTGATCTCCTGCACCCGCTCATATAATATGCACAGCCGCTGTCCATCTCCAATGGTGCTGAAATCGCACGCAGTGAGGGGCTGGGGCAGCGGTGCATATTATATGAGCCTGCGTCCCAGTGTGATCGCACATGCCCACCCCTGTGTTAGATTTGGCCCCCAGGCTGCTGCTCATTCTAAAATAAAAAAGCTTTACTTACCCCTGCAGCGTTTCTCCCCGTGTCCCTGCTTCCACTGTGATCAGGCAGGCAGAGATCTCAGGCTGCTGTGCCGATCACATGACCGCACTGAGAACCAGGAAGTGGAAGAACAGAAGCACGGAGCCAGACAGGAGGGAGCTCAGCGCTGCAGGAGGTAAGGAAAGAGGGTTTTATTTTACTTTGGGCAGCAACCTAGGGGCCATATCTGACACAGGGGGACTTGTGCGATCTATAGGGGCCATGGGCAGCACTATGGTGGCGATATCTGACACAGGGGGACTTGTGCGATCTATATAGGGGCCATGGGCAGCACTATGGGGGAGATATTTAACACAGGGGGACTTGTGCGATCTATAGGGACCATGGGCAGCACTATGGGGAAGATATCTAACACAGGGGGACTTGTGCGATCTATATAGGGGCCATGGGCAGCACTATGGGGGAGATATCTAACACAGGGGGACTTGTGCCTATTATGGGCCCCGGTGAGCTGCTTCTAACCCCCCAGATGTATGCCCTGCCAATCCCCCCCCCCCCGCCGATGCCGCGGGTGCTGTACCCGCCGAGCCGCGGGTGCAGGCCCCACAGAGCAGCAGAGTTGTGTGTATTTGTCTGTATGTAGCAGAGTTGTATGTGTTTGTCTGTATGTAGCAGAGTTGTATGTGTTTGTCTGTATGTAGCAGAGTTGTATGTGTTTGTCTGTATGTAGCAGAGTTGTATGTGTTTGTCTGTATGTAGCAGAGTTGTGTGTGTTTGTCTGTTTGTAGCAGAGTTGTGTGTGTTTGTCTGTTTGTAGCAGAGTTGTGTGTGTCTGTTTGTAGCAGAGTGTAGTACCATTGTTTCAGTCCAGTTGGGGCTTTATACAGCAGGGAGGAGCATTCCTTGCTGTACTAAGTGAACATTGGAGCGATTGATCTGTCAATGGCCCTTTAAAAACATATTGTACGGCTCTCGCGGAATTAAAATTAACATGTTGCAATCAAAGCAGACTTTTTTTTCATTTGGGAGCGGGGTAGTCTTATACAGTGAGTATATCCCAAATTCTATATTTTTAGGGCAGAAGTTGGGGGTCGTCTTATACGCCCAGTCGTCTTATACGCCGGCATATACGGTACATAAAAGTCTCATTTCGGTAGAGCTTTCCCAAACTGCTTCATCAGTCCAATCTTAAAGTGGAGTGGTGGTAGAACTTTAGTGGGATTAATTAAAACACTTTATGCAACTGTTTTTAAGTACAGGTTGCAAAAATGTTTTCATTGGCCAATTTTGTGGCTACAGTGATGAGTCTTATCCCAGCTGTCCCATTCCCACAAAAAGCATGGGTACCTTGTGTATCCTCCTCCTTGCCCAAGGAGCAAAGAACTTTCTGATCACCACAAACTGACCATCCTTGATCCTCAAATAAGTTTCTCTAAATTCTTAGCTTTCCTTCAAGTGCACAGAATGACCTACAGTCACTGAAAGCATATGTTCCGCCATCGTACAGTAATACATATAATGTGAAAAAAAAAAAAATGCATGGGCTCTCACCATATTTTAAAATCGCCAGTCAGGTAAAACCATGTAGCTGGGGGCTGGAATTCTCGGCAGCCCGCAGCCGCCCCTGGAAATAGCGCATTGTTTCTTAGCGTCATTTCCAGGCGCTTTACCCAGCTCATCCAGAGACCCTGATGGCTTTGGAACGTTGGGTAATAAGGGGTTAATACCAGCTTTGTATTCTCAGATGGTACTAAGCCTGAAATTCATGGTGTCACGCCAAATTAAGCATGGCCACCATGAATTTCTAGTAAAGAGTAAAAAAATAAACAAATTAGAAACACAAAAACAATTTAGAGACTCCATCTCTATTATAAAAAAAAATCCTTAGTACGACAGTCCACAGGTAGAGCCATGTCAGCTCTGCTTCATCACTGTGTACAGAGCCAGAAGCAGGCTGACCGTGAAGGGATGATTCCACTTGCGTCTCGCATCGGTATCAGACGGTACAGCCCGATGCTCTCCGGTCAGGAGCGCCTCAGCTACTTGGAAATACATGCAGCCGACCCACTCCTGTTGGTACCGGGTGATGCCGATGCAACACTTGCACAGTGACAGTCAAAGTTCAGTTAACAGGACCTTCGACGACGTCATAGCCATGGAAGGTCCTTTAGTCAGTAGTGATTAATGATGGGACACTGAAGCAGAAGCGGCCGGGAAACAGTCTGCAGGACGTGTCGTGGGACCTGGTAAGTATGATCATAATGTGTTTTTAATAATGTGCGTTTTTTTGGGGTTTTTTTTACACTCCCTGGACTTGAACTGTAATACGAGCTTCCCAGAAAAGCTTGTGATCGGGATCGTGTACACGATCACTATGTGTTCTGTATGAACCCCGTTCTTTACAATTCGGGATCGCCCATCACTAGATGCAGGAAGGTCGGAGATCCACCCACTGCTGTTAACTAGTTAAAATCCACAGTCAATCACTGATGGAGGGATTTAACATATGAAGTTCTCATCTGCGGCCATGTGACATGATTACAAGGGTATGATGGGTAATCATAACAGTCAGAGGTTAGCGAATGACCTGTGTTTGTCATGACAGTTACTGTGAATGCCGGCTGAGCACCAGAATTCACAGACTATCAGCATTTCTGTTAAGAGCAGTGCTGAAGCATCACTCTGTACCGCACAAGCTATCGAACTATATCAGCTGCAAGTTTAAGGGGACTAAGAAAAACAAAAGTTTTTTTAAAAGTTTTTATAAATATGAAAAAAAGAAATTATAAGTTCAAATCAACCTCCCCTTTTCCGCACTGTAAATAAAATCGTTAAAAAAAAAAAACAAAAAAAACAAACATTTTGCATTGCTGCATTCATAAATGTCAGATCACATCTAAAATAAATGTTTGGGGGCTGCTGCAACATTGCAGTGAGAGACGATAAAAACATTGCATCTACCCAAAAATTGCATTTGTAAAAACCTCAGCTAAGGGTGCAAACTAAGTCATCGCACAGCCCCAGATCCTGACAATTGAGAACGTTACAGGAATCAAAAACACACCAGATTATACATGTTTGGCATCTATGAACTCGTACTGACCTGGGAAATCCTATTGCCATCACTTTTGCTATATAGTGATCATGGTAAATTTAAATAAAAAAAAAAAAAACCCACCAAACTGTAACTGCACTTTTTTTTGCAATTTTACCGCATATGGAAATTTTTTCCCCTCGTTTTCCAGTACACTATATAGAAAATTTAAAACAAAAAAAAAAATGATATTATGGCTCTTTGATGAAGGGGAGGGAAAAAACAGTCACACACAGCGAGATCGCTGATGAGGTCACTGGTATGACACAAACCGTGACTCACCAGCGATCTCGCTAGGGATGTCGCTTAATGAGACGTGGCCTTAAGGCTCTGTGCCCACATGTGCGTATTGTATGCAGTTACGCTGCGTTCTGCACCGCAGCATAACTGCATTTGTCCTGCGGCCCCTGCACAATCTATGAAGATTGCGCATAATCCATGCTGCCAAATCGCTACGTTCTAAAAAGCAACATGTCACTTCTTTCGTGCGCTTTGGATGCAGGTCCCGCTCTGTCTACAGTGGGGGCTGCATGCAGAGCGCATGAAAATCGGCTTTTTCACGCAGTGTTTCTGCAGCGATTTGAAACGCACATGTGCTGTTCAAATCGCTGCAGAAATTTCTGCAGGGACACAACGCAACGTGGACATATAGTCCAAGTTTGTGCAAAGATCTGTTTCTCAGTGTTGTGCTTTACACTAATCCAAAATATAAAGACATTGTTAGCATTCTATGCCCAATAACTCAGGACAATGTTAAACTGCTTGTCTGAGCTATATTTGGAAAAAATCTATATATATTTGAGAATAAAGTTTGATTCATCCAAAATAAGATTCGTTTTATTCACAGCAAGAATTTTTCACATTACATACCTGATCTGTGACGTTGATATCCACATATTCACAAAAGGCATATCCTTTAGAAAGGCCTGTAGCACTGTCCTTTACCAAATTAAAAGCTTTTAAAGGACCAAAAGAAGTTAGCAGCTCCTTAACCTAATAAGAAAAAGACACATACAATTTACATGCTGCCTAATTCTTAAGAAAATTAACTTGTTTAAGGTTTTATTATATACATGGTCTAATAAAAGTTTAAACAAATTATAACGAAAGTTGCCAATTGCAAATTACTCATGGAGTTCAATATTAGACTTGAGGTATGTTTACATATTGCTTCCTTTGATACATTGCAGCATGACCCCACCCCCCACCCCCCCCAAAAAAAAAAAACATTTAGAAATCTACAGCAAAAATCAAACTGGAAAACTGCAGTAAACAGTCTGAAAACTTACCTGTTGCAGGTTTTTAAAAGCGAACCATAGGTTAAACAAAAAATGCGGATTAGATTTTTAGAAATAACAAATTTTGCTGTTATTGTAAAACCCTGCATTTTTCACAGGAAAAATAAAAGCATCAAGAGATAGCTATGTGTGATCAAGTCCTTATGTACAAGTTTTCTGCTTTTATCTATAAGGCTGTGTGTCCACGGAAGAATGTAGCTGCGGATTTTTCTGCATCAAAATCCGCAGCTTTCCCGCAAAATCCGCACCTTTTCAAAGGTGCGGATTTGCCACGGATTTTGGTGTGGATTTTTTTTTAATTTTTTTTTTCCCAATTTTAAAGCCAAAATCCGGATGAAAATCCGCAACAATAATTGACATGTTGCAGATTTTTCCGGATCAAAATCCGCACAAAATCCGCTGCGGAAAAATCCGCAGCGTGGGCACAGCATTTGTAAAATGCCATAGAAATGGCTGGGAAGTGCATGAGCTGCAGATTTTCGGGAAATCCGCGGCTTTTCCGCGAGAAATCCGCGGCAAAATCCGCACATTTTCCGCAGCGTGGACACATAGCCTAAAGCATATGGGCATCAGCAGCATGCATTAGCAAATAACTTTCATTTACAAGTATCTAGTGTAGATTGCTCAGAGTGCATCGCTTAGGGCTGGTTCAAACTAAGCGACAGCGACAACGAGGTCGCTGCTACGTCACCATTTTCTGTGACGTAACAGCGACCTTGTAAGTCGCTGTTATGATCGCTGCTTAGCTGTCAAACACAGCAGCCGAAGCAGCGATCATAACCGCGAGAGCAGGGAGCCGCGCACACTGCTTAGCGCTGGCTCCTTGCTCTCCTAGCTACAGTACACATCGGGTTAATTAACCCGATGTGTACTGCAGCTACATGTGCAGAGAGCAGGGAGCCGCGCACACTGCTTAGCGCTGGCTCCCTGCTCTCCTAGCTACAGTACACATCGGGTTAATTAACCCGATGTGTACTGCAGCTACATGTGCAGAGAGACGGAGCCGGCAGCACAGGCAGCGCGAGAGCTACGGAGGCTGGTAACTAAGGTAAATATCGGGTAACCACCTTGGTTACCCGATGCTTACCCTGGTTACAGCTTACCCCAGATGCCAGATGCCGGCTCCTGCTCCCTGCTCGCTTCATTTCGGCGCTCTCTCGCTGTCACACACAGCGATGTGTGCTTCACAGCGGGAGAGCGCCTTTGAAGAAAACGAACCAGGGCTGTGTGTAACGAGCAGCGATCTCACAGCAGGGGCCAGATCGCTGCTCAGTGTCACACAGCGAGATCGCTAATGAGGTCACTGTTGCATCACCAAAACCGTGCTGTAGCAGCGATTTCGGTAGCGATCTCACTATGTGTGAAGCACCCCTTACTTTGGTCTGCTTGTGTAAACAGGCATTCAGTTGACTGCCGTTGGTCTGAGTAAACAGACTACCGTAATCTTGTGATAAAGGAATGACCTAATTCTCAGCTCTAACCTTTAAAGGAGTTGTCCGACAAACGCAAAAAGTTTTGGTAAGCTAATCTGTGCTGTATTGTCATATAAAACACCCCTACATTGTTATTTTTTGTTTTCTAACTTTTGTTACTCTTGAATTCACCCTTTATTCTCTGCAGCTCCTTGTTTACATTCAGCACAAGGAAACTGACCACTTCCTGTGCAAAACCTCCCAGTCACAGCTGGCACCGGCCGACCTCAGTGTCCAGTCCCGCCCTAGTGTCCAGCCCCTCCCCCTGCCCGCCCCCTGCACACACATTCCCTGTCAGTATTCAGCCTCAGCACTCACCTGTTATCACTACAGCATTGCAAATAACAGCCCCACATCGGGCTCTGCACCGCCCACACACGGCTCTGCACCGCCCACACACGGCTCTGCACCGCCCACACACGGCTCTGCACCGCCCACACACGGCTCTGCACCGCCCACACACGGCTCTGCACCGCCCACACACGGCTCTGCACCGCCCACACACGGCTCTGCACCGCCCACACACGGCTCTGCACCGCCCACACACGGCTCTGCACCGCCCACACACGGCTCTGCACCGCCCACACACGGCTCTGCACCGCCCACACACGGCTCTGCACCGCCCACACACGGCTCTGCACCGCCCACACACGGCTCTGCACCGCCCACACACGGCTCTGCACCGCCCACACACGGCTCTGCACCGCCCACACACGGCTCTGCACCGCACACACACGGCTCTGCACCGCCCACATATGGCTCTGCACCGCAAGTAACCTCAGGTGACTTCAGTGACCTCACCTGAGGTGAAGTTACTCAGTTCATTGAAGTACCCTGATGACAGGTTACCTGTGGTCACAGGTGGAGGACCGCAAGAACCTCCAGCTGTGGCAGTGGCTAACCCGAGTAATGTCACCGCTGATCGCATGGCTCACTCAGTCTGCTCGAAGCTCACCGTGGGCAGTCATGTACCATGATTGCGCGCTGTGGCTTTAGATATAGCAGAGATAGAATGGCCATGGGACCCAATGTGGATTACACTGGACCTAAAGGGGTGTTTTTGAGGTTAATTAAGTGGTGAAAGAGGATGCTGTTTTCTATTTTATTTCAAATAAACGATTTTTTGGATGTTTGTACTTCTTTACTTTCACTTACAGATTAGTAATTGTGAAGTGCAGGCGTGTGGATCTATAAGTGTGCAAAAAATAAATTAGGCACAAATTCTATATCATGCACTTGTTCATTCATCATCTCTACTCTCCATCTGATCATTGTGTCTGCTCTATTCACAGGTATGTGTGACAAGTACCCATCTTTCCAATGAGCTGCCTTTGTTTGTGTATCCTGCTTTCTCTGCATTTGGTATGTGTCTAACTGACCACTCCATGCAGCCCCCCCTTCTTACTTTTCTTTATGACCCCCCCTGTTATCTCTGCCTATGCTATCCTACAGATGGGCTCAGCTTTGAGTTAAGTAATCAGGATGAGTACCAGCCCCTTCCTTCTGTGATCCACCAGAATGCTTTCTAACTATATGTGGCTCACATTGTCAGCTTAGACATTGTCGGCATATCTATATATATAATTGCCTTATTCTGTCTGTCTGTCATGCTTCAAAATTGTGTCCTTACGGTGACATTGTGTCCTTACGGTGACACAAAGCTGATTGGCCGCTGGGCTCGCCATGGCCCCGCCCCCCGACACCGATTGGCCGCTCGCCCAGGCTGCGCCCCCACACGGATTGGCCAGCCGCTTGCCCAGGCTCCGCCCCCCCCAAAGATTGGCCTCTCGCCCCGGCACCCTGCAGGCATTGGCAACTCGGCCACGCCCCGCCCCCTCACGCAATGGACGTTAGCTCTGCCCCCCCCCCGCGCATTCCCCGAACTGACACGTCACGGCTCCCAGGTGAGTACTGTACAACCCCCCCCCCCCAACGGGAGCCCACATCAGCGTACGCCGCCAACCCAGCCGACACTTACCCTCGCATTGCTGGCCTTGCCGCCGTATGCTGGTGTGGGCTCCCGTGCGAGTGGGGGACGTGATGCGCTGGTAACCATCCTAGCATAGTTACCAGCACATCAAGGTCCTGCAGCGGCGGAAGATCCACACGCACACACACAACAGCGCACACACACACACACACACACACACACACACATACACACACACATACACGTATACACACACACACATACACACACACACACACACACACACACACACACACATACACACCAGATCACACTCCCTCTCACAAACACCTCACACACACACATCGCATCCACACACTCACAGCATCCGGCGATATCGCTTGCTTCTCGGCCTCGATACTGTGCTGTTGTGACCTCCCAGGACATGCCGGAGGATCACATGGCCAGAAGCATGTGGTATCTCCGGATGTTGTGAGTATGAGCGCGTATGTGCAATATAGTCAATGTGTCGGTGTATAGTCAGTGTGTGTGAGTGTATGCGGTCGGGTGTGTGTCAGTGTGTGTGAGTGTATGCGGTCGGGTGTGTGTCAGTGTGTGTGAGTGTATGCGGTCGGGTGTGTGTCAGTGTGTGTGAGTGTATGCGGTCGGGTGTGTGTCAGTGTGTGTGAGTGTATGCGGTCGGGTGTGTGTCAGTGTGTGTGAGTGTATGCGGTCGGGTGTGTGTCAGTGTGTGTGAGTGTATGCGGTCGGGTGTGTGTCAGTGTGTGTGAGTGTATGCGGTCGGGTGTGTGTCAGTGTGTGTGAGTGTATGCGGTCGGGTGTGTGTCAGTGTGTGTGAGTGTATGCGGTCGGGTGTGTGTCAGTGTGTGTGAGTGTATGCGGTCGGGTGTGTGTCTGTGTGTGTGAGTGTATGCGGTCGGGTGTGTGTCTGTGTGTGTGAGTGTATGCGGTCGGGTGTGTGTCAGTGTGTGTGAGTGTATGCGGTCGGGTGTGTGTCAGTGTGTGTGAGTGTATGCGGTCGGGTGTGTGTCAGTGTGTGTGAGTGTATGCGGTCGGGTGTGTGTCAGTGTGTGTGAGTGTATGCGGTCGGGTGTGTGTCAGTGTGTGTGAGTGTATGCGGTCGGGTGTGTGTCAGTGTGTGTGAGTGTATGCGGTCGGATCTGTGTCAGTGTGTGTGAGTGTATGCGGTCGGATCTGTGTCAGTGTGTGTGAGTGTATGCGGTCGGATCTGTGTCAGTGTGTGTGAGTGTATGCGGTCGGATCTGTGTCAGTGTGTGTGAGTGTATGCGGTCGGATCTGTGAGTGTCGGCAGAGGAGCATGGCGTGCTGGGGGAGGCTGATGCTGGGGACGGGGAGGCTGATGCTGGGGACGGGGAGGCTGATGCTGGGGACGGGGAGGCTGATGCTGGGGACGGGGAGGCTGATGCTGGGGACGGGGAGGCTGATGCTGGGGACGGGGAGGCTGATGCTGGGGACGGGGAGGCTGATGCTGGGGACGGGGAGGCTGATGCTGGGGACAGAGTGGCTGATGCTGGGGACAGAGTGGCTGATGCTGGGGACAGAGTGGCTGATGCTGGGGACAGAGTGGCTGATGCTGGGGACAGAGTGGCTGATGCTGGGGACAGAGTGGCTGATGCTGGGGACAGAGTGGCTGATGCTGGGGACAGAGTGGCTGATGCTGGGGACAGAGTGGCTGATGCTGGGGACAGAGTGGCTGATGCTGGGGACAGAGTGGCTGATGCTGGGGACAGAGTGGCTGATGCTGGGGACAGAGTGGCTGATGCTGGGGACAGAGTGGCTGATGCTGGGGACAGAGTGGCTGATGCTGGGGACAGAGTGGCTGATGCTGGGGACAGAGAGGCTGATGCTGGGGACAGAGAGGCTGATGCTGGGGACAGAGAGGCTGATGCTGGGGACAGAGAGGCTGATGCTGGGGACAGAGAGGCTGATGCTGGGGACAGAGAGGCTGATGCTGGGGACAGAGAGGCTGATGCTGGGGACAGAGAGGCTGATGCTGGGGACAGAGAGGCTGATGCTGGGGACAGAGAGGCTGATGCTGGGGACAGAGAGGCTGATGCTGGGGACAGAGAGGCTGATGCTGGGGACAGAGAGGCTGATGCTGGGGACAGAGAGGCTGATGCTGGGGACAGAGAGGCTGATGCTGGGGACAGAGAGGCTGATGCTGGGGACAGAGTGGCTGATGCTGGGGACAGAGTGGCTGATGCTGGGGACAGAGTGGCTGATGCTGGGGACAGAGTGGCTGATGCTGGGGACAGAGTGGCTGATGCTGGGGACAGAGTGGCTGATGCTGGCGCAGCATGGCGGATGGAGCACGTTTGGGAGTGCGCAGCATGGCGGATGGAGCACGTTTGGGAGTGCGCAGCATGGCGGATGGAGCACGTTTGGGAGTGCGCAGCATGGCGGATGGAGCACGTTTGGGAGTGCGCAGCATGGCGGATGGAGCACGTTTGGGAGTGCGCAGCATGGCGGATGGAGCACGTTTGGGAGTGCGCAGCATGGCGGATGGAGCACGTTTGGGAGTGCGCAGCATGGCGGATGGAGCACGTTTGGGAGTGCGCAGCATGGCGGATGGAGCACGTTTGGGAGTGCGCAGCATGGCGGATGGAGCACGTTTGGGAGTGCGCAGCATGGCGGATGGAGCACGTTTGGGAGTGCGCAGCATGGCGGATGGAGCACGTTTGGGAGTGCGCAGCATGGCGGATGGAGCACGTTTGGGAGTGCGCAGCATGGCGGATGGAGCACGTTTGGGAGTGCGCAGCATGGCGGATGGAGCACGTTTGGGAGTGCGCAGCATGGCGGATGGAGCACGTTTAGGAGTGCGCAGCATGGCGGATGGAGCACGTTTGGGAGTGCGCAGCATGGGAGATGGAGCACGATGGGGAGTGCGCAGCATGGCGGATGGAGCACGTTTGGGAGTGCGCTGCATGGCGGATGGAGCACGATGGGGAGTGCGCTGCATGGCGGATGGAGCACGATGGGGAGTGCGGAGTATGGCGGATGGAGCACGTTTGGGAGTGCGCAGCATGGCGGATGGAGCACGTTTGGAAATGCGCAGCATGGCGGATGGAGCACGATGGGGAGTGCGCAGCATGGCGGATGGAGCACGATGGGGAGTGCGCAGCATGGCGGATGGAGCACGATGGGGAGTGCGCAGCATGGCGGATGGAGCACGATGGGGAGTGCGCAGCATGGGGGATGGAGCACGATGGGGAGTGCGCTGCATGGCGGATGGAGCACGTTTACGAGTGCGCAGGATGGGAGATGGAGCACGATGGGGGGTGCGCAGCATAGGGGATGGAGCACGATGGTGAGTGCGTTGCATGGGGGATGGAGCACGATGGGAAGTGCACACCTCCCCCAACACACACGCACGCGCACTGCACAACACACCACACACACACACACTGGGAACCACAAACAACTGCCCTACACAGACACCCACACACAGACAACGCTGCACACACAAATATACGCACATACCGCACAACACACATTGCACAAAACATACCTCCCCCCAAAACACACCACACACACAAACCGCGCAACACACACACAACGCTACAGACACACAGCGCTCCACAAACAACGCAACACACAAACACCGCTCTCACCCCCGCCACACCCAGACAACACCCAGAACATGTACAGCGCCCTACACAAACACTTCGTAACTACACACAACAACAATATATATATATATATATATATATATATATATATATATATATATATATATATATATATATACACACATACACATATACACATATACACATATACACATATAAATAAATAACAAGAATCATATATGAACTACACAATACGTAAATTCTAGAATACCCGATGCGTAGAATCGGGCCACCTTCTAGTGGATCTATAAGTGTGCAGAAAATGAATTAGGCCTGAATTGGGCCAGAAGGGACAGAGAGGTAACTGAATGCATAGTCACAGTAAACAATGTTTGTGTTTCTCTTCCTTTTCACCCCAAAAATACTTCACTTTCTACTTACCCCTCTGATCCCTAAACCCTGTAATGAACTGGTCATCTCTCACTCCATCCTCCCCACCCACCTCACCTTCTCCTCAGATCTGTTCCTCCACATAACACCTGGTGTCTCCAGACAAACACGCCATCTTATGGCCTCTCCAGCTCCCACTTACTAACACTCTCTCTGCTTTTCCTCACTGCTGGGGATAGCTCTCCAAATCCTGGTCCTCACCACCACATCCCCATTGTCACATCTAACTGCCATCCACAATCTAATACAAAATTTCCACAACCCTTCTAACCTCATACTCATTCACCCGGCCATCGCTCCCCCAGTCCCACGAACAAGAGCTCTATGGACCGCTTGCTCTGTCTGCAATAAACTTTCCTACATCCATGATCTTTTCATCACTAATAAACCCTTTCCTTGGCATCACTGAAGCCTGGCTCACCCCTTCTGAAAGGGTCTACTGCTGCACTGTACTTTAAGGCGGTCTCCATCTCTCTCACACACCCCACCCCAGTAACAAACATGGTGGAGGAGTTGGTTTGCTCCTGTCCGACCAATGCTCCTTTACACCAATTCCACTGCCACCCTTTGTTATTTTCCCCTCTTTTGGAGGTGCACTCTGTCCGCATCTACTCCCCCTCCAACCGGATATCATTTACTGCCCTCCAGGGCCAGCCACCGCCTTTTTAGACCAATTCACCAGCTGGCTACTACATTTCCTTTCCATAGACTTCCCAACCATCATCATGGGTGACTAACATCCGCATTGACACTTCCCACTCATCTGTCTCAACTTCTAACACTTACTTCCTCCTTCAGCCTCACCCATTGGTCCTCTGCCGCTACTAACAAAGATGGCCACACACACACACACACACACACACACACACACACACACTGGACCTCATCTTCACTCGCCTCTGTTCCCTATCTAACATCTCTAACTTTCCTATCCCCTGTCTTACCACAACCTACTCACATTCTTTTCCCTCTCTTCAAGTATGCAAACCCCCCTCCACAAACTTTCACACCCTCGCAGAAATATCAAACACCTTGATTTACACTCAATTTCTCAGTCCCTTCTTGCAGACATTGCTTCTCTACACAATGCAGATGCTGCTGCCACTTTATACAACACCATCTCTGCAGCTCTCGAATCAGCTGCCCCCACTCACACACCAAAATCCACACAATCAACAGGCAACCCAGGCACACGAGTCAAACTAAAGAATTGAGACAGGCTTCAAGAATCGCTGAGCACAGATGGAAGAGGTCTCATTCCGCCAAGCCCTTTATCACATACAAACAGGCCTTCACCACTTTCAAGTCTGCACTCACTGCTGCAAAACAAATCTACTCATCTCTTAACTCCAAACAGCTGTTCAACACTTTCAATTTTCTCCTTCCCCTAGCACCACCTCCCTCTCCTATCAGCTGAAGACTTTGCCTCTTTCTTCAAGCAGAAAACTGACATCAGAGCAAGCATTGGCCTACAATCACCACAGCCCCTCCTCACAACTGCTCAGCCTACTTCCTCCAAATCCAGTTTCTCCACCATGACAGAAGATCATCTTTCCACTCTACTTTCAAGATCACATCTCACAACCAGCGCACTTGATCCACTCCCATCCCACCTCATCCCCAATCTCACCACAGTCTTTATCCCAACCCTAACCCATCTCTTTAACCCATCACTAACAACTGGTGTATTCCTCATCCTCAAAAAGCCCTCCCTTTACCCTTCCTGTGTGTCAAACTATCGCCCCATATTAACTTCTCCCCTTTGCCTCAAAACTACTGGAACAGCATTGTCCATCTTGAACTGTCCTTAGACCTCTCCTCCTGCTCCCTGTCTACAATCTGGCTTCCGACCGCATCATTCCACTGAAACTGCGCTAACTAAAGTCACTAATGACCTACTAACCGCCAAAGCCAAGAAACACTACTCGGTCCTCCTCCTCCTGGACCTGTCCTCTGCCTTTGACACAGTAGACCATTTCCTTCTACTACGAATTCGCTCATCTCTGGGCATCACATACTTGGCCCTATCCTGGATAGCCTTATACTTAACCGACCAAACTTTCAGCGTCTCTCACTCTCACACCACTTCCTCATCTCGCCCCCATCTGTCAGGGTCCCCCAAGGTTCAGTTCTAGGACCACTGCTGTTCTCAATCTACGCCTTCGGCCTGGGAGGGCTCAGAGTCCCATGGCTTTAAATATCACCTCTATGCTGATACGCAGATTAACCTCTCTGGACCTGACCACCTCCCTACTAACCAGAATCCTACAATGTGTCTGCTATTCCAACCTTTTTCTCTGCTCAAATCCCAAAACTGACCATGGACAAAAACAGAATTCATGATCTTTCCTCCTCCTCAGAACCCCCCCACCTGACACAGCCATCAATGTCAATGACTGCTCACTTTTCCCAGTCCCACGTGCTCGCTGTGTGGGAGTAATCCTAGACTCTGCTCTCTCTCTCTCAAGCCCTCTCCACCTCCTGCCACCTCAAACTCAAAAACATTTCCTGGATCTGTACACTCCTTTCCCAAGAAGCTGCAAAAACCCTAGTGCACGCCCTTATCTCCCACCTGGATTATTGCAACCGCCTGCTCTTTGGCCTCCCTTCTAAGGGCAGTTTCACACTTGCGTTGGTTTGACGGAAACGGAATATGCAGTACAGTTAATTTATTTACAGTTGAAGCGTGACATCATGCGGGTTGTGTTTCATGCAGTACCCGCATGTGTCCACATGATGTTGCGCTTCCACTGTAAATAAATGAACTGTACTGTATGTGTGACGGAACCAGTTTCCGTCAAAACAACGCAAGTGTGAAACGGCCCTAACAGTCACGCAACCCTACAATCTATTCTAAACTATGCTGTCCGACTAATCCACCTGTCCCCCCGCTACTCCCCGACCTCTCCTCTCTGCCAATCCCTTCACTGGCTTCCCATTGCCCAACAACTCCAGTTCAAAACCCTAACCATGACCTACAAAGCCATCCACAACCTGTCTCCTCCCTACATCTATGACCTAGTCTCCCAGTACTTGCCTGCACGTAATCTTCAATCCTCACAAGATATCCTTCCCTACTCCCCTCTCATCTCTTCCCACCTTGGCACCTACGATGTCTCACGTGCCTCCCCAATACTCTGGAATGCTTTGCCACAACATAGACTCTCGCCTACCTTGACTAGCTTAAAAAGGGACCTGAAGACCCACCTCTTCCAACAAGCCTACAACCTGCCGTAACCCTCAGTCTGAGAAAGCGCCGCACGGCCAGCTCTACCCACACATACTGTATCCTCACCCATCCCTTGTAGACTGAGCCCACGCGGGCAGGGACCTCCATCCTCCTGTAGCTGTCTGTGCCTTGTATTGATTATGATTATTGTACTTGTCAATATTATGTATACCCCTTTCACCTGAATACCAGCCCCCAGCTGTCACACTATCTAGTCTGGGTATCAAAATGGGGGGGGGGGGGGGGGAGAAACCATCGCATAATATTTATATATATATATATATATATATATATATATACACACACATATATACACACACACATACATATACACACACACAGTTAGGTCCAGAAATATTTGGACAGTGACAATTTTCGCGAGTTGGGCTCTGCATGCAACCACATTGGATTTGAAATGAAACCTCTACAACAGAATTCAAGTGCAGATTGTAACGTTTAATTTGAAGGTTTGAACAAAAATATCTGATAGAAATTGTAGGAATTGTACACATTTCTTTACAAACACTCCACATTTTAGGAGGTCAAAAGTAATTTGACAAATAAACCAAACCCAAACAAAATATTTTTATTTTCAATATTTTGTTGCGAATCCTTTAGAGGCAATCACTGCCTCAAGTCTGGAACCCATGGACATCACCAGTGCTGGGTTTCCTCCTTCTTAATGCTTTGCCAGGCTTTTACAGCCGCAGCCTTCAGGTCTTGCTTGTTTGTGGGTCTTTCCGTCTTAAGTCTGGATTTGAGCAAGTGAAATGCATGCTCAATTGGGTTAAGATCTGGTGATTGACTTGGCAATTGCAGAATGTTCCACTTTTTTGCACTCATGAACTCCTGGGTAGCTTTGGCTGTATGCTTGGGGTCATTGTCCATCTGTACTATGAAGCGCCGGCCGATCAACTTTGCGGCATTTGGCTGAATCTGGGCTGAAAGTATATCCCGGTACACTTCAGAATTCATCCAGCTACTCTTGTCTGCTGTTATGTCATCAATAAACACAAGTGACCCAGTGCCATTGAAAGCCATGCATGCCCATGCCATCACGTTGCCTCCACCATGTTTTACAGAGGATGTGGTGTGCCTTGGATCATGTGCCGTTCCCTTTCTTCTCCAAACTTTTTTCTTCCCATCGTTCTGGTACAGGTTGATCTTTGTCTCATCTGTCCATAGAATACTTTTCCAGAACTGAGCTAGCTTCATGAGGTGTTTTTCAGCAAATTTAACTCTGGCCTGTCTATTTTTGGAATTGATGAATGGTTTGCATCTAGATGTGAACCCTTTGTATTTACTTTCATGGAGTCTTCTCTTTACTGTTGACTTAGAGACAGATACACCTACTTCACTGAGAGTGTTCTGGACTTCAGCTGATGTTGTGAACGGGCTCTTCTTCACCAAAGAAAGTATGCGGCGATCATCCACCACTGTTGTCATCCGTGGACGCCCAGGCCTTTTTGAGTTCCCAAGCTCACCAGTCAATTCCTTTTTTCTCAGAATGTACCCGACTGTTGATTTTGCTACTCCAAGCATGTCTGCTATCTCTCTGATGGATTTTTTCTTTTTTTTCAGCCTCAGGATGTTTTGCTTCACCTCAATTGAGAGTTCCTTAGACCGCATGTTGTCTGGTCACAGCAACAGCTTCCAAATGCAAAACCACACACCTGTAATCAACCCCAGACCTTTTAACTACTTCATTGATTACAGGTTAATGAGGGAGACGCCTTCAGAGTTAATTGCAGCCCTTAGAGTCCCTTGTCCAATTACTTTTGGTCCCTTGAAAAAGAGGAGGCTATGCATTGCAGAGCTATGATTCCTAAACCCTTTCTCTGATTTGGATGTGAAAACTCTCATATTGCAACATGTTTTTGTAAACAGCTAAAATAACAAAACTTGTGTCACTGTCCAAATATTTCTGGACCTATATATATATATATATATATATATATATATATATATATATATATATATATATTGAAGAAAAAAGCCGCATGCAGCTCCTTATTTTAATGCACAACCTAAAAGCGCACAGCTGGGTGCTGCAGCCTGTAGCCGTGGGCTTCATCTGTGCTGGGTATCAATATGGGAGGACCCTATGCCAATTTTTATTTTACTGTACACTCCCTGAGACGTTTTGTCGCTTATCCCGGTTATGTAATAAAAGCTTGTAACCTGACTTTAAATTCATCCATTGGTTTTATACATAACTTTTGAAAGCTGAAACCCTCCCAAATTTGGTTTAGGTTATGAAAAAGTTGCTGCAAAGCTGAAATATTGATCATTTAATGAACACAAAGGTCAAGACAAAGGTTGTCGCCCACAGAAAGTAATGTGAAATTCAAACAAATAACTAACTTCTAATACAAAGATATGTTGCATAACATTGGTGAATGAAGTTGTGGTGCTATTAGAGCCATATTTAATATTTTGTGTGACTTCCAGGAGCTTGAAGGACTGCATCCATGCAGTTCAACAATGATTCATACAATTTATTGATGAAGTCATCAGGAATAGCAAAGAATGCAGTCTTACATGCCTCCCAGAGTTCATCTAGATTCTTTGGTTTTGTCTTCCAAGCTTCCTCTTTCATCCTATCCCAAACATGCTCAATGATGTTAGTGTCTGGTGACTGGGCTGGCCAGTTCTTGAGCACCTTGATCTTCTTTGCCAGGAGGAACTTTGTTGTAAAGATTGATGTATGAGATGGGGTCACATTCTGCAGCAGGATGCTCCTCCTTTTATGATTGGGAACGTAAGAGGTAGCTAATACTTCTTGATATTTTAGGCTATTGATATTGCCTTCCACCTTGCAAATGTTTTGCACACCCCCATACTGAATGTAACACCAGACCATGATCTTTCCACCACCAAAACTTAACTGTTTTCTGGGTGTATTTTGGATTCATACGGGCTATAGTAGGTCCCATGCAGTATTTGCAGCAGCTGTGGTGTAATGCAACTGAAGATTCATCAGAGAAATCCACCTTTGACACTTTTCCAGCGTCCATCTGTTTATCAGGCTGTGGGACTTTGCAAATGCCACACGGTTTTTTAATTGCCTTTTGTTTAGTGCTGGCTTCTGGGCACTGATTCGACCATGGAGGTAATTTCCAGACAGAATTCAACAAACTGTTCTACTTTTCACAGGGACTTGAGGTGACCAGGCCTGTTTGAGCTCTGCTGCAGTGGAAGAGGGGCTGGCTTTGGATTTTCTAACCAACAAACGTTCCTCCTGAGGCGTTGTCTTGCGGGGTCTGCCGGACCTTGGCTTGTCAAAAACATCTCCAGTCTCTTCCAATCGTGACAATGTAAACTAGGATTGGGTGTATTATATGACAAGTCGACAAAACATTTGTCTTGCCAAAATCTGACCTGTGCGTTCATTAAATGATCAATATTTCAGCTTTGCAGCAAATTTATTTTCATAACCTAAACCAAATTTGGGCGGGTTTCAGCTTTCAAGAATAATTTATAAAACCAATGGATGAATTTAAAGTCAGGTTATAAGCTTTTATTTACATAACATGGATAAGCGACAACTTCTGTCAGGGAGTGTATGATATAAACTCGCCCACCAGCGTCTGTTGTGATTGGAAGCTTCAGACATGCTGCCACAGGGTGGGAGCGCATCTGACTGCAACCAATCACAGACGCCGATGGGCGGAGGAAGCAGTCCATATGGACTGAAGGTAATGAGCAGCCCCAAACGTGAATGAGAGGCCGCAGGAGTGTACGGCTGCGCCGATGCACCGGCAAGTATGAAGTACTTGCTCCCACCCTTTTATGCTAGATACTTGTCCCCATAGACTTATATGGGCACCGCATCCAGCCAGATACCAGGGATTAATCCCCGCCAACTTCGGGTATCTACGAGTCCTTCCATCACTAGTGAAAAACACAGGGACAAAACGCCAAAATAGTTGACATGCTACATTCTATACTTTGATACAACATTCTGAACTGCCAGCTTCTTTAGCAATGACCTTTTGTGGTTAAACCTCCTTGTGAAGTGTGTCAATGACTTCCTTCTGAACATCTGTCAAGTCAGAAGTCTCCCAATGATTGTATAGCCTACTAAACTAAGGGACCATTTTAAAAGCTTCGAAAGACTTTGCAGGTGTTTTGTGGTAATTATTCAAATTATTAACTAATGACTTTTGGGTTTTCATTGGCTGTAAGCCACAATCATCAACATTAACAGAAACACTTGAAATAGATCAGGGATTCTAATAACTATATAGTATGTGTTTCCCTTTTAGTATTGAATTACTGAAATAAATTAACTTTGATATTTTCATTTGAGATACACCTGTAAACCTGGTGACAGATTCCCTTTAAGTCATTCTGAGAGTTCCTGTAAAACTTGTGTTTTTTTGTTATGTAAGAAAATGCTATTAACCTGTAGTTATTCGGTTAAAGGGAATCTGTCAGCACGTTTTTGCTATATAATTTGAGGACAGCATGCTGTAAAGGTTAAAAAAACAAAAGCTACTGTGCATCTCTTAAAATCAGTCTATGAGCTATTGTTTACTTAAAGTAAATTCTTAGGGCTAGCTGCCTCCTGCAGAGCTTTTGGGGGTGTAAAATAAATAATATAGTTAATAAACATTGTCATTATACTTACCGCTCCCGCAACGCGACCTGCAGACTGTCTCCTGTCCGCTTGTGCTTCCGTGTCAAATCATTGCTGTGCCCCCGGTTAACCATCACTTACAGGACCTTCCATGACATAGCCATGTGACCAGTCTGGTGTGTATGTTATCTCGTGGGTTACAGGATCTTCCGTGACATAGCCATGTGACAAGTCTGTAAGCCAATGTCTGTACAATATTCACACCAGACTGGTCACATGGCTATGACGTCATGGAAGGTCCTTTAGTCAGAGGTGGTTACCCGGGGGCACAGCAATGATCGGATGCGGGAGCAGAAGCAGCCGGGTCACCGTCTGCAGGATGCGTCACGGGACCTGTAAGTATAATGTTTTTTAATAATGTGCTTTAACAGCCCCTGGATCCAAACTGTACAAGCTTTACATTTCAGGTTCGCCCATCACTACCGATGAGGCCTCTGAATGGATCCAGATGCATCCAGGAAGTAGAGGGAAGTGACTGTATCCTGTTCATTGCCATCTCCGCCTGGATTGATTGCTTTTTCACGTCAGGATGGGGAGGAGGAATAGTTATGGTCACTTGGCGACTCCTCCTGTAAGCTCTCACGAGCAGGGTTGTCTTTTTTTTCCCCCCTCTAAATATTGTATTTTCCATAACTGTTACTTGTTTGTATATGATCCTCCTGAATTGTAAAGCGCTGCGGAATATGTTGGCGCTATAGAAATTATTATTATTCCTCCTGAGGTTTTCCTATTTATGGGTTCTTTGTTATGATTCAGGGACCGAGGAGGATCCAAAAAATGCGGAAACCCAAAAAGTAACCAGAGTGGCTGGAACCTTAACGGACTGCAGACCTAATCCTGATACACAACTTGAAGTAGCCGTGGGACGTGCCTACGATGACCTAGTCGTCTCGACACAGCCGGAGAACTAAATATTCTTACAGATAGTAATATAAGAAGCTAATTTGCCGCAGTGAATGATCCAATTCCACCAGGAACTCCACACAGACAAAGAAGGGAATTTTGTTTACTTACCGTAAATTCCTTTTCTTCTAGCTCCAATTGGGAGACCCAGACAATTGGGTGTATAGCTATTGCCTCTGGAGGCCACACAAAGTATTACACTTAAAAGTGTAAGGCCCCTCCCCTTCTGGCTATACACCCCCAGTGGGATCACTGGCTCACCAGTTTTAGTGCCAAAGCAAGAAGGAGGAAAGCCAATAACTGGTTTAAAGACCAATTCAATCCGAGGAAACATCGGAGAACTGAACCATACCACATGAACAACATGTGTACCCGAAAAAACAGAAAAACCCCGAGAAAACAGGGCGGGTGCTGGGTCTCCCAATTGGAGCTAGAAGAAAAGGAATTTACGGTAAGTAAACAAAATTCCCTTCTTCTTTGTCGCTCCATTGGGAGACCCAGACAATTGGGATGTCCAAAAGCAATCCCTGGGTGGGTAAAAGAATACCTCATGATAGGGCCGTCAAACGGCCCTCTCCTACAGGTGGCCAACCGCCGCCTGAATGACTTATCTACCTAGGCTG
The DNA here is from genome assembly GCF_048569485.1 of Anomaloglossus baeobatrachus. Classification (NCBI taxonomy): domain Eukaryota; kingdom Metazoa; phylum Chordata; class Amphibia; order Anura; family Aromobatidae; genus Anomaloglossus; species Anomaloglossus baeobatrachus. The sequence continues at coordinate 83,423,374 of NC_134363.1, read as the reverse complement.
GCGTCTGCCGAAGCGTAGGTATGCATCTGATAATGCTTGGTAAAAGTAAGTAGACTCGACCAGGTGGGTGCCTGACACACCTGCTGAGCCGTAGCCTGGTGCCGTAATGCCCAGGATGCACCCACGGCTCTGGTAGAATGGGCCTTCGGCCTTGAGAGAACCAGAAGCCCAGTAGAACTGTAGGTTTCAAGAATTGGTTCCTCGAGCCCCCGAGCAAGGGTGGATCTGGAAGCTTGCGACTGTTTACGCCGACCAGCGACAAGGACAAAGAGTGCATCCGGGTGGCGCAGGAGCGCCATGCGGGAAGTAGAACCTGAGTGCTCTCACCAGAACCAACAGATGCAAATCTTTCTGAAATTGATGGACTGGACGAGGACACAAAGAAGGTGAGGTGATATCCTGATTGATATGAAAATGGGATACCACCTTAGGGAGAAATTCCGGAACCGGACGCAGAACTACCCTGTCCTGGTGAAGGACCAGGAAGGGAGTTTGTATGAGAGCGTTGCTAGCTCGGAAACTCTCCTAAGAGACGAGACCGTTACTAGAAGGCCACTTCCCGTGAAAAACGGGAAGGGAGACATCCTTCAAAGGCTCGAAAGGCGGCATCTGGAGAGCAATTAGAACCTTGTTCAGATCTCAGGGCTCTAACGGCCGCTTGTACGGAGTGCTGAGAAGACAAACTCCCCGTAGGAACGTGCGTACCTGAGGAAGTCGTCGTTTCTGAAAAAATACAGATAGCGCTGAGACTTGTCCCTAAAGGGAACTGAGCGACAACCCATTTTCCTACCTAGATTGCAGGAAGGAAGGAAACATAGACGATGCAACCGGCCAGGGAGAAACACCCTGCGCCGAGCACCGAGATAAGAACATCTTCCACGTCCTGTGGTCAATCTTGGCGGACGTTGGTATGCTAGCCTGTCTCATGGTGGCAACCACGTCCTGAGGTAATCCTGACGACACTAGGTTCCAGGACTCAATGCCACACCATCCGGTTGAGGGCCGTAGAATTCAAATGGAAGAATGGCCCTTGAGACAGCCAGTCTGATTGGTCTGGTAGTGCCCCCGGTTAGCCTACCGTGAGGCACCACAGAACCGAGTACCACAACATCCTCGGCCAATTTGTAGCGACGAGGATGGCGCGGCCGCAGTCGGTCTTGATCTAGCGCAGTACTCTGGGCAACAATGCCAGAGGTGGCACCTAAGGTAGCTGGAACTGCGACCAATGCTGAACTAAGGCGTTTGCCGCCAGAGCTCGATGATTGTGAAACCGTGCCATGAAGCTGGCACATTGTTGTTGTGCCGTGACGCCATTAGATCGACGTCCGGCCTCTGTCAGCGGCGCCAGATCTCCTGAAACCCGTCCGGGTGAGGAGACCATACTCTTTCGGCCACACCTCAGCGACTTAGGAAGTCAGCTTCCTAGTTTCCACACTTGGGATGTGAATTGTGGATATGGTGGATGCCGTGTCTTCCACCCACATCAGAACCTGCCGGACTTCCTGGAAGGCTTGCCGGTTGCGCGTTCTTCCTTGGTGGTTGATGTATGCCACCGCTGTGGAGCTGTCCGACTGAAGTCGGATATGCTTGCTTTCCAGCCGCTGTTGGAAGGATTGTAGGGCAAGATACACTGCTCTGTGTTCAAGAACATTGATCTGAAGAGTGGACTCTTGCTGAGTCCACGTACCCTGAGCGCTGTAGTGGAGAAAAACTGCTCCCCACCCTGATAGACTCGCGTCTGTCGTAACTATCGCCCAGGACGGGGATAGGAAGGACCTTCTTTTTGACCAAGAGGTGAGAAGAAGCCACCACCGTAGAGATTCCTTGGCCGCCTGAGAAAGAACGACGACTCTGTTGAGGGACGTCGACTCCTCGTCCCATTGGCGGAGAATGTCCCATTGTAGTGGACGCAGTAAAACTGCGCGAAAGGAACTGCCTCCATTGCTACCATCTTACGTAGGAAGTGCATGAGGCGTCTCAATGTGTGCGACTGGTTCTTAAAGAAGAGCTTGCAGCCCGTAGTGAATGCTGTTTGTCTAGCGGCAGCTTCACTATCGCTGAGAGAGTAAGAAACTCTATGCCTAGATATGTTATCGATAGGGTCGGGGTCGGATCTGACTTTAAAAAGTTGATGATCCACCCAAAACTCTAGAGAGTCTCCAGCGCAACGTTCGGGCAGTGTTGGCATGTTTCCTAAGAGAGTGCCTTGACAAGTAGATCGTCTAAATACGGGACCACAGAGTGACCCGGAGAGTGCAGGACTGTGACTACTGCTGCCCTGACCTTGGCGAAGACCAGTTGGACTGTCGCTAGCCGGAAGGTAGAGCTACGAACAGAGGGTGTTCGTCTCCTATAACGAAGCGTAGAAACGCTAGTGCTCTGGATCAATCGGCACGTGTGGATAAGCATCCTTGATGCCTAATGATGCTAGGAAATATCCTTGGGACCTTGAGGCGATGACATGGCGGAGGGATTCCATCCGGAACCGCCTGGTGTCCACGAGCTTGCTGAGCATTTTTAGATCCAGAACGGGACGGAACGGCCCGTTGTTATAGGTACCGCAAAGAATTTGGGGTAAAAACCGTGACCTTGTTCCTGAAGAGGAACGGGGGTCATCACTCTTTCTGCCTATAGAGTGCACCCTGTTTGCAGAAGAGCAGCGGCCCGGCCGGGAGGTGGAGAAATTCTGAAGAATCGAGTTGGAGGACGAGAAGTGAGCTCTATCCTGTACCCGTGAGACAGAATGTCTCACACTCAATGGTCATTGACCTATGGCAGCTAAATATCGCCAAGGCGGGAGAGCCTGCTACCGACCGAGGCCGCAAGTCATGAGGAAGCCGCCTTGGAAGCGGGTTTTCAGACTGTCGCTTTTTTGGGCGAGACTGAGCCCGCTAAGAATCTTAGCTCCTCTGATCCTTTTGAGTCCACATTGGACGAGGAAAAATGGGACCTGCCCGAGCCTCGAAAAGGCCGAAAACCCCGACTGCCTCTTGCTCTGTTGGGGTTTGTTGTGTCCGGGCTGAGGAAAGGATGAATCCTTACCCCTGGACTGTTTGATGGTTACATCCAACGCTCACCAAACAGTCGGTCAGCAGAAAAAGGCAACTGGTTAGGCAACCTTTTTTTTGGAAGCAGAATCTGCCTTCCATTCACTTAACGAGCAGACCAGGCTCTGCTTAAAAACACGGAGTAGCGGAGGCTACCGCCGCACGGTTCGCAGAGTCCAGGACAACCTGAATCGCGTAAGAAACAAATGCAGACATTTGAGAGGTTAAGGATGCCACCTGCGGCACAGATGTACGTGTAACCGTGTCAATCTGTGTAAGACAAGCTGAAATAGCTTGGAGTGCCCCAAGGGAGAGAATGCCGGAGCCAACGGTGCGCCGACAGCCTCATAGATGGCTTTCGACCAGAGATCCATCTGTCTGTCAGTGGCATCTTTGAGTTTGCAGTTCCATCTCCCACTGCAACTATGGATCTAGCTACAAGCCTGGAGATTGGAGGATGCCGCTCGGGACATTGGGTCCAGTCCTTGACCAAGTCAGGGGACAGGGATAACGTGTATCCTAAGCCGTTTGGAGAAGCGCATATCTGGATAAGCGTGGTGTTCCTGGACTGCCTCTCTGAAGGCAGAGTGGTCCAGAAAAATACGTGAAGCTGACTCCTCCACTGGAGGAGCTGTGAGAAATAACCCACATTCTATAGATGGACGCTATAAGATTATTTACTATGGCGTCACAATCAGGTGTATCCAGATTGAGAGCGGTCTCAGGATCAGAATCCTGAGCCGCTACTTCCGCCTCATTACACAGCGAGTCCTTCTGTTAGGACCCTGATGAAACCGAGGCCGCTCATAGCGAGCCCACTTAGGCTGTCTGGGACTGACGTCCGTGCAGAGCCGTGACTCTGGGATGCGTGTGACATTCCCGGAGCTGTTAGTTATTCACACTGAGGGGGGCCATGGATCAATGATTCAACAGTGCCCATATTGTGAGAGACATGTCCGGACTGCTAGGCTTCTAGTATCATAGCCATAGTCTCAGAAAAACTGTCAGTAAATACTGCAGACACCGTCCTCATCCCCTGGCCATTAGTGCATACAATGGGAGTCTATGTACCTGCCGGCCGTATAGCCGTACATGCTGTACCAGCTGTATAGAAAAACATGTGGTTCTGCACCTTTGTTTTACACAGAGAATATGCTGATAACTCCTCCGCATAATCCAGGAGGGTATATACAACGTGCGACCAAACAGTGCAATGTATATAGTACAAGCATATCTATAAGTGCACTTCTGCACTAGTGGGGTTAGCACCACAGGTGCTGCTTAACGCCTGTTACAGCGATTGTGTGACTATCAGAATGCCAGGGTCTTCCACACTTGTCTCTGTATCGTACAGAAACTGACACTAATGGCTGCCGGTGTCCTTGTAGAGAAGGAAGCCCTGGGCGTGCCTGAGAAAGTGCGGGAATCCGGATTCACAGTGCACACAGTGAGAGGGGTGGAGTATGCAAAACATACTCCAGCTCTCAGCTCTGCTCTATGCAGCGTCACGCCCCTACCCTGACTGTCAGGGCTGTGGGCGGTAACGAAGGGAGACTAGGCCCAGAAGCCGGGGACTCGAGTTAACAGCGCGGCCGCCGTAAAAGCGCGGGCCGCGCTGAAGTCCCCGGCGCACCACAAGTGCCAGCCGCGCCGCAGTTCCAGCGGCCGGCGCGACCGATTCATAGAAGTGGCCAGCGTCCCGCCCCTCTCCTGACTGGCAGGTCTGGGGGCGGGAACGAACGGAAGCAGGCCGCAAAAGCCGGGGACTCTAGTTATCAGCGCGGCCGCCGTAAATGCCAGCGGCCGGCGCGACCGATTCCTGGAAGTGGCCAGCGTCCCGCCCCTCTCCTGACTGGCAGGTCTGGGGGCGGGAACGAACGGAAGCAGGCCGCAAAAGCCGGGGACTCTAGTTATCAGCGCGGCCGCCGTAAAAGCGCAGGCCGCGCTGAAGTCCCCGGCGCACTACAAGTGCCAGCCGCGCCGCAGTCCCAGCGGCCGGCGCGACCAATTCCCATAAGTGAGCCTGCTTCAGCAAAGCTGAATGAGGCCATGGCACAGGCGCCGCAGCGCTGATGTCCCCCGGCGCACTACAACACCCAGCATGCTGCGGTGTGAGCGCCAAATGCACGGGGACACAGAGTACCTTGAGGAAGCAGGGCCATGTCCCTGATGTACTCCGCTCCATCCAGCATCTTCTCCAGGGGCTGTAGATGGAGCACGGTCTCAGTGCCTGGAGACCGGTAAATCCCACTTCACCCAGAGCCCTGTAAAAAGGGATGGGGAAGGAATCAGCATGTGGGCTCCTGCCGCCGTACCCGCAATGGGTACCTCAACCTTACAAACACCTCCGACATACAGTGGGGTGAGAAGGGAGCATGCTGGGGACACTATATGTGTCCTCTTTTCTTCCATCCGACATAGTCAGCAGCTGCTGCTGACTAAAAAGTGGAGCTATGCGTGGATGTGTTGCCTCCTTCGCACAAAGCACAAAACTGGTGAGCCAGTGATCCCACTGGGGGTGTATAGCCAGAAGGGGAGGGGCCTTACACTTTTAAGTGTAATACTTTGTGTGGCCTCCAGAGGCAATAGCTATACACCCAATTGTCTGGGTCTCCCAATGGAGCGACAAAGAAATAGGAATCAAGCAATAGTATCAAAACAGAAAAAACAACAAGAAAGTTGAAACAAGCAGAGGTATAAAGACCAACTTATCTTGAGAGGAGTTCTGGTAGAGAGCAGGGCTGGTTTCAGAATGTCCTTAACACACAGGAAATCAATTGAGCACCGGCAAATAACAGGAGAAAACTACTCAGTTATATAGTCCCAATCTGAAAGGCCCGATTGCCACAAGTGTGTGGCTCCCATTCCACAAGTCAACTGCACCGCCAGCACTGACCACAAGAGTGAGCCCCAAACTGGAAAATGTTTTCACAACAGATCTTTTATGCCAACAACATTTTAAAATTCAGGAGCTCCAATTCGCTGCGGATATCATAACATCCATACCTACCACTGATGTCAGTGTCGAAATCCCCTTTATGGTTTGAAACTACAGGCACTAGACGTTGCCTCTGTTCTCTGTTTTGTATCGGAAAATCTCCTTGTACAGTGCATGCTTTTGTTTTATCTTTTGATATTCGTTCTGCTGATTTATGTGATGCTAACCCTTTTCTTTTACAAATCACAGAATGGAGATGAGTGCATCGTGATGGTATTTGACTCATTAACACCTTCACGACCGGCTGATTGTTCGGTGTTTTTTTGCCATTCTTTTGAGACGTAACTTATTTTTCAGTCAATATGGTCATGTGAAGGCTCATTTTTTGCAGAACAAACTGTACTTTTACATGAAACCATAAGTTTTACCATGTAGTGTACTGAAAAACTGCAAAAAAAAAAATCTCAAATGCGGAACAATAGCAAAAAAGTGCGATAGCACTATTGTTTGAGATTTTATTCACCACGTTCACTATATGGTAAAACTGGTGTGTGGGTGTGATGCTTGAGGTCAGTGCAAGTTTGTAAACACCAAACATGTATAAGTTTACTTTTATATAAGGGGTTAAAAAAAAAAAAAATCAGTTTGTCCGAAAAAGGTGAAACATGTTTTACGCCATATTCCGTGACCCGTAGTATTCTCATTTTTCGGGATCTATGGCTTGGTGACTGCTTATTTTTTGCGTCTCGGCTTCCATTTTTAACTGTACCATTTTTACACAGATGCTACGTTTTGATCGCCTGTTATTGCATTTTGCGCAAAATTTGTGGAGACCAAAAAAACGTAATTTTGTCGTTTCGAATTTTTTTTGCCGGTACGCCGTTTACTGATCAGATTAATTGATTTTATATTTTGATAGATTGGCATTTCTGAACGCGGAGATAACAAATGTGTATATTTTTTTAACCCATTAATTTAGAATGGGGTAAAAAGGGGAGTGATTTGAACTTTTAGTTTTTTTAATTTTTGAAAACTTTTTTAACTTTATTTTACTAGTCCCCTTAGGGGGCTGTATGGATCAGCAATCTGATTGTTCTGTCATATCTGCTGGTCACAGCTATACAGCTGTAAACAGCAGGTATGCTCATTTTCTGCCTCACCCAGCTCTGGGCCGGGTGAAACTGAAAGTCAGTCATGTGAGCTACAGGAATCATCACATGACCATGTGATACTATGACAACCACCGGAAGTCACATGATCACGTCATGTGACTTTCAGTATCAGCCGGTGAGTAAATGTCTACTGCCGATCTCATAATGGCACTGTCACATATTGACAGCGCTATTTAAGGGGCTAAACGGCACAGGCAGATAACGATTCTGCTCGTACCTGGCAGGCACACATCTCAGCTGTAAAAATCAGCTGAGATGTGCACAGATCGCGGCAAGCTGCCGGCAGCAGACCGCGGGCAGTAACACTATGACCGCTAGGACGTACAATTACTGGCCGCGGGCGTTAAGGGGTTAAGCCATGTTTTTATGTTTTACTCTTGCAATGAGTTCCAACTTTCAATGTTCGGGCTCTTAAGTTTCAAAATAAACTAGCTAAAGTCTTTTCACAAGTTAAACGCTACAACCCTTTTATAGTGGCATTGGTAGAAACACATTAACCAGGGACACTGCTAAATTTACACAAAAACCTTGGGTCCAGTGGTCCATCTATGCTTTCAATACCAGCTACACTAGAGGGTCTCCCTGTTGGTACATGAGTCGCTGCTTTGGGACCTCAAGGTTGCCCGTAGGGATCCTGAGGGGAGATTTGTCAGTGTGCAAAGAGCAATTAACTCCCAAGAATGTTATAATATGCATTTATAATCCTCCCCCTGCCAACTTGGCTATGATTAAGAGCGCGGTTAGTTTCACATTTAGTTACCTGAACGCTCATGTGCTATATATGGGAGATTTCAACTTTGTTATGGATACTGATCTGGACAGATCCAACTGGACGATACCTCCCCTGGGATCACCTCACCCCCCACTACACACACACTCTACATGCAAGGTAATGGTTTGCTAGATCTCTGGAGTTATCGACACCCAGAGGTGTCACTCCTGTCACTCCTCCACTAGGCGTACACTTTCCAGTCTAGACAATATCTTTGGGTCCAGTAGTCTGGCCATGTGGGTGGAGGGCGTCGAACATGGTAACAGAGGCGTCTCGGATCATAGTCCAGTGATACTGTCGCTCAAGTGTAACCAATTATTACAACGCCCCGTGGAAACTAAACACATTCTGGTTAAAATTAATCGGGTCGAATAGCAAAATCCCTGGTCAATTGGACTGTTTTATCAACGCACACGAAAGACCCCCAACATGCTAATCTTTTTTGGCACACCCTTAAAAACGTAGTTGCGGGGCGACAATGTCATACATTAAGAACACTACCTCGCAAGAAGATGATATGGCAGAAACCAGGTAAAAAAAAGGCAGAAGTCTTATATCGCCAATCCCTCCAATGATAGACAGAAGTGGCTCAGCTAACAGAAGATATACACAACACCAAGACACTAAGTCCAAGAGTAAATTATTCTTCATGTGACAATTGTATTTTGAAATGGGGAACCAGTCCAGTAAGCTCTTAGTTTTCATGGTCAGACAACATAATTCCTACAACACTGTCCTTAAGATTGGTAGACCAGATTGGTGCATAGCTAGCTCCCCAATTGATATTCTCCATTGCTTCTGTGACTTACAGCTCGCTATACAGTACAAATCCAGGAGCAATGCAACTATAGCAGATTGCCTAGCGTATCTAGCAAATGTTAAGCGGCGGTCAGCCTCGGAAAGTTAACAGGCATTTTTTAGAGACTGCAATCACCTTGGCCGAACTGAAATCGGCAGTGGCAGATTTGGCTGTGGGCAAGGCCGCAGGGCCTGACAGTTTTCCGATAAAACTATATGGGAAATACCAGGAACTTATACTTCCACCTTTATTGGAGGTGTTTATTCAGGCCACGAAGGAAACCTCCCTCCCTGACACCTAGGATGCCAATATTATAGTACTTAAGGGAGGGGAAGGACCCCTTGGGAGTGTAGGTCATATCATCCCATCTCCTTAGTAAACATTGATTATAAAATCTTCACTAAAGGTACAGTCACACTAAGCGACGCTCCAGTGATCCCACCAGCAACCTGACCTGGCAGGGATCGCTGGAGCGTCGCTACACGGGTTGCTGGTGAGCTGTCACACAGGCAGATCTCACCAGCAACCAGTGACCAGCCCCCAGTGACGCGTGGAAGCATGCTGCGCTTGGTAACTAAGGTAAATATCGGGTAACCAACCCGATATTTATCTTTGTTAGCAGAGCACACCGCTTAGCGCTGGCTCCCTGCTCTCCTAGCCACAGTGCACATCGGGTTAATTACCCGATGTGTACTCTGCTACACGTGAAGGGAGCAGGGAGCCGGCACTGGCAGCGTGAGAGCGGCGGATGCTGGTAACGAAGGTAAATATCGGGTAACCAAGGACAGGGCTTCTTTGTTACCCGATGTTTACCGTGGTTACCAGCGTCCGCAGAAGCCGGCTCCCTGCACATTCAGTTGTTGCTGTCTCGCTGTCACACACAGTGATGTGTGCTTCACAGCGGGACAGCAACAACTAAAAAATGGTCCAAAACATTCAGCAACAACCGGCGACCTCACAGCAGGGGCCAGGTTGTTGTTGGATGTCACACACAGCGACATCACTAGCAACATCGCTGTTGCATCACAAAAGTCGTGCCTCAGAAGCGATGTTGCTAGCGATGTTGCTTAGTGTGACGTGGCCTTAGGATACTAGCCACTAGACTGAATGCTGTCTTACTGGATACAGTTAACCCTTTTCAGACAGGTTTTATGCCCGGGAAGAGTACTTCCATTATTATTAGAAGCGTTCAGGTTGTTCAATCGAGTAATCTGATAAAAGGATAATAAGTGGGCCCTGGCCTTGCTGGATGCGGCCAAGGCCTTTGAATCTGGAGTGGAATTTCCTGCTGGCCTGCCTATAAAACTTTGATTTGGTCCTAAATTTAGAAAATGGATTCAAATGCTTTATCATGTTCCCTGAGCCAAAATGGTGGTTAATGGCATCTCCTCGAGCTCCTTCCGCTTAGGGAGGTGGATTTTACAGGGATGCCCTTTATCCCCAACTTTTTGCCCTGGTGATTGAAGCACTGGCGATTAAAATTCGGTTAAATATACTGGTACGAGGCATACAAATTGCAGATCGAGTAGATACCATCGGTCTGTATGCTGATGACATGGTCCTTTTTATGGATGATGTGGAGCGGTTTCTACCTCGGGTTGTCGACGTCATAGATTAGTTTGGTAAATTCTCAGGACTCGGCATAAATTGGGACAAGTCCCACTTGATGTCTGTCCCACAGCTGGGTTGGAGATGCTATCCCCACTACCGCTAATTTCTAGCTTGAAATACCTGGGAATTATTTAAATAAAAAGCTGACAACACTGCACACATCTAAACAGGGAGGGATGGCACTACCGGATTTTTACATGTATTATCTGTCTGGCCAGTTGAAGGTGCTATCCTCATGGATTCCCAGATCCTGGTTGGCCAACTCAGAGCCATCTTGTGCAGGCGGCCAGAACAAAATGCCTGCTCGGATTTCTGGAAACAAATAAATTGGGCTCACCCAGGATGTTACCGCTCTCAGATTGGTAAGACCAATCTGGAGGCAGAACAAAGAAAGTTGTGCAATTCTCAGGAACTATTGCTGAAATGCCCTTATGGCAGAAGGCGTACTTCCCTGCATTACTGAACCACCCATCTTCCACATTTTGGAGCTCACACGGTGCTCACTCACAGCGACATATGAACACAATGTTCTGTTATTTTTCGACCAAACCCAGTCCCAATTTAATGTTGCTAGATGTCACTTCAGGTATCTTCAACTTAGAACAGCCATTCAACACCATATGCAGAATAGGTCAGGAGGAGCCACTTTAATATCCTCCTTCCCTTTGATAGGGATTTTGCATTCTCAGAGCCCTAAAGGACTGATCCCATCCCTGTACGCCTTACTATCTATAGGAAATGAATCTCAGTAACTGACAGTTAGGGGCAAGTGGGAGTTGTTAGTCCTAGGAGGATACCTGGGAGGAGATCCTGGAATTCCCAAGTAAGGTCTCACCTGCCATTAACAATAAAATGATCCAACTATATATAATACATTAGGCATATCTAACACCACAATGACTACTCAAAATGCGTCACCAGATTGTTTGCGGTGCCGCGGAGGACACAACTTTATTCATATGATTTGGGGATGCCCGGAGATTGCCTTCTTCTGGAGAAAGGTGGTCTCTGTCTTATGCTCCTTAGCCCTTTTCCTTATCCCTCTCAAGCCACTTTGCCTGTTTGGAGTAATGGATGAGGTGATATGGTCACGTCACAATGTTTTTATGGGAATCCCTATTCATGGCCATGAAACCTATAGCCCTGCGGTGGATGTGCAGCTCTCCCTTTACGGTGCATGCGTGAATGGAGCTAGTGAACGCATGGCTTCCCTATGTACGTACGGTATATCAGAATAGAGGGTGCCTGGTGAAGTTTTCTAAAGTGTGGGAAATGTGGAACTCCTACCCCCTGACATTGACTAACTGTACTGAGCTAAGTACAGCAATGACTTGAGGATTGGTGATTATTTAAACGCCCGTCGGCAGAAATGGTTAGCTATTTTTTATGGTTTCTCGTTCTGTTGTGACTATCGCGTATTCCAGGTACAACATTTAGCTAACTCAATGCCTATGTAGTTTTATCATGTCTTGTGTGGTATCTGCAATTTTCTCTTGCTGTTTAATTAACAAAGTTTAAAAAAAACAAAACAAAAACAAAAAAACCCTGCAGACAGATTCCCTTTAATCTGCAGGTGAATAGGGTTCTAAAGCTGCCTGGCCACCGCACCACCACACAATCCAGGCTATAAGGAGGGTAAAATGTATTCCACTCAACAGTCTCAGACTTTCAGTAAGAGGTGTGGCCATAGCTACAGTTACTGCACAGTATATAGGGAGCGGCGGCTTTAAGCATGCCCGGGCACTGACTGACAGCTGTCTCAGAAGTGTATCACTACACTGCCAGCTATCAGTCAGTGCCAGGGAGTAGTTACATCTGCCGCTCACTATGACTTAAGGACTGAGGTTGCCAGGAGGAATAAAGTTTATTTCCTCCCGGTCTTCAGGCTTTCAATTCAGTGGTCAGGCAGTTTTACAATGCTATTAAAAGTGCAGATAAACCCAATATCTACAGGTTAAAGGTTGGATTATGTAAAAACATTGCAGTAGACAAAAGGAGGTGAGAAGATCTAGTTAGTATAGAAAAATATCAATATTAAAACATCTATTCAGACAAAGACACTCCAGCATACATAGCTCAATTGTCCATATCTAAAAATCAAAGGCCTGATTCTTCATTGCAATTTTGCCAGAGTTCTGGTGTAGATTGCTGTAAATGTCAACGTTTTTGCACATCTCTTAATTGTATAAACATCTGGAGACTTAGGGAGTGGTCATGCCAGTTTCTCCCAGATGCTCCATAACGGGCAGAACTGGGATGTGACGCCACGGCTAATGTAATTCATAACTACCTGAAGCATTCCTTACGCCAGAGTTCTTAGGCTATGTGCACACGTTGCTTTTTTTTCAGCGCGGAAAAAAACGCACCCTCTGGCAGAGGGGAGAATTGTAAACAATGCTTTTTGAGAAAACCGCATCGAAAACGCATGCGTTTTTCATGCGTTTTTTAGGTGCGTTTTTTTAAGACTTATCAGTGTTAATAAAGTTGGTTGAACACAGACCTTTGGAGAGAAAAAAAACCTGTGATGTCATTTCCTTCTCCACATTCTGTTTGGATAAATGGGAGGGCCTGGAATGGAAGGAGCACCATTTGAATTTTGGAAAAGTTGAAATAAACTTCGCGCACCATGTCACATTAGCAGGGCCCCTTGGGTACCTATACGTCAGAAAACCCCCACAAGTGACCCCATTTTGGAATCTGCACCCCTCAAGTATTTTATTCAGGAGTAGATTAAGCATTTTGAATCCACAGCTACTTCACCCAAAATGTTGCTGTAGCAACAATATTCTCACTTTTAGGCTATGTGGCCGTGATCCAGCGACACGGCGTCTAGTACACAGTGTCAGCCTTCCTGCAGAGATGTGAGTGTTGTCCACGGGAGAACGCAGCTGCCCATGCCCACGATTTGGGTTCAGGCTGCTGTGGACTTTAGCTCTATTCTACCTGCAGAGAGCACTCTCGTCTCCACAGCATAAATTGACATGCTGAGGCTCGGAAGCCACGCCACCGGTCAGTTTATGCTGCGGAGAAAAGAAGCACAGTGGGCATGGGATCTCCAAAAATCCTTCCACTGTGCTTCTACTGCACAACGCAGCGTTATGGACGCAGGGAAAAACACTCAGCGCCCAAACCACTGCAAAACCTGATTGTGGGCGCACAGCCAAAAAAGCGTCAATGGATGAATGGATGTCAAATATATATATAACGTCCCACCCCCGCCTGCATATTCTAAGCTGGCACCTTTAGTACCTTTCATGTGGCACTAAAGGGTGCCTAGCTTAGTATTTATCCAAAAAAAAAAATGAAAAAAATGGCGTGGGGTCCCCCCTATTTTTGATAGCCAGTCAGGGTAAAGCAGACAGCTGTAGCCTGCAAACCACAGCTGGCAGCTTTATCTGGTCTGGTGATCAATTTGGAGGGCTCCCCAGGCTTTTTTTTATTTTTGTTTATAAATAAAGAATTAAAAAAAAAAAAAATAACGTGGGGTCCCCCCAAATTAGATCACCAGCCAAGGTAAAGCTGACAGCTGGGGTCTGGTATTCTCAGGGTGGGAAGAGCCATGGTTATTGGACTCTTCCCAGCCTAAAAATAGCAGGCCACAGCCGCCCCAGAAGTGGCGCATCCATTAGATGCGCCAATCCTGGCGCTTCGCCCCAACTCAACCCGCACCCTGGTGCGTTGGCAAACTGGGTAATAAATGGGGTTGATACCAGATGTGTAATGTCACTTGGCATCAAGCCCAGCAATTAGTGATGTCACGGCGTCTATCAGATACCAGACATAACTAATTGACAGTAAACAAAGAAGGGAATTTTGTTACTTACCGTAAATTCCTTTTCTTCTAGCTCCTATTGGGAGACCCAGACGATTGGGTGTATAGCACTGCCTCCGGAGGCCACACAAAGCATTACACTAAAAAGTGTAAGGCCCCTCCCCTTCTGGCTATACACCCCCCGTGGGATCACGGGCTGCTCAGTTTTAGTGCTAAAGCAAGAAGGAGGAAAGCCAATAACTGGTTTAAACAAATTCACTCCGAAGTAACATCGGAGAACTGAAAACCGTTCAACATGAACAACATGTGTACCCGAAAAAAAACAACAATCCCGAAGGACAACAGGGCGGGTGCTGGGTCTCCCAATAGGAGCTAGAAGAAAAGGAATTTACGGTAAGTAACAAAATTCCCTTCTTCGGCGCTCCATTGGGAGACCCAGACGATTGGGACGTCCAAAAGCAGTCCCTGGGTGGGTAAAGAAATACCTCATGTTAGAGCTGCAAAGACAGCCTTCCCCTACGGGGAGGTAACTGCCGCCTGCAGGACTCTTCTACCTAGGCTGGCGTCCGCCGAAGCATAGGTATGCACCTGATAATGTTTGGTGAAAGTGTGCAGACTGGACCAGGTAGCTGCCTGGCACACCTGTTGAGCCGTAGCCTGGTGTCGTAATGCCCAGGACGCACCCACGGCTCTGGTAGAGTGGGCCTTCAGCCCTGATGGAACCGGAAGCCCAGCAGAACGGTAGGCTTCAAGAATTGGTTCTTTGATCCATCGAGCCAGGGTGGCTTTGGAAGCCTGCGACCCTTTGCGCTTACCAGCGACAAGGACAAAGAGTGCATCCGAGCGGCGCAGGGGCGCCGTGCGGGAAATGTAGATTCTGAGTGCTCTCACCAGATCTAACAAATGTAAATCCTTTTCATACCGAAGAACTGGATGAGGACAAAAGGAAGGCAAGGAGATATCCTGATTAAGATGAAAAGAGGATACCACCTTAGGGAGAAACTCCTGAATGGGGCGCAGCACTACCTTGTCCTGGTGGAACACCAGGAAGGGAGCCTTGGATGACAGCGCTGCTAGCTCAGACACTCTCCGAAGAGACGTGACCGCCACTAGAAAAGGCCACTTTCTGTGAGAGACGAGAAAGTGAAACATCCCTCAGAGGCTCGAAGGGCGGCTTCTGGAGAGCAACTAGTACCCTGTTCAGATCCCATGGATCTAACGGCCGCCTGTACGGAGGGACGATATGACAAACCCCCTGCAGGAACGTGCGCACCTGAGAAAGTCGTGCTAGACGCTTCTGAAAAAACACGGATAGTGCCGAGACTTGCCCTTTAAGGGAGCCGAGCGACAAGCCCTTTTCCAACCCAGATTGCAGGAAGGAAAGAAAAGTAGGTAACGCGAATGGCCAGGGGGGATACTCCTTGTGCAGAGCACCAGGATAAGAAAATCTTCCACGTCCTGTGATAGATCTTAGCAGACGTGGGTTTCCTAGCTTGTCTCATGGTGGCAACGACCCCTTGAGACAATCCTGAAGACGCTAGGATCCAGGACTCAATGGCCACACAGTCAGGTTCAGGGCCGCAGAATTCAGGTGGAAAAACGGCCCTTGTGACAGTAAGTCTGGCCGGTCTGGTAGCGCCCACGGTTCGCCGACCGTGAGATGCCACAGGTCCGGGTACCACGACCTCCTCGGCCAGTCTGGGGCGACGAGGATGGCGCGGCGGCAATCGGATCTGATCTTGCGTAGCACTCTGGGCAAGAGTGCCAGAGGGGGAAACACATAGGGTAGCTGGAACTGCGACCAATCTTGCACTAAGGCGTCTGCCGCTAGAGCTCTTTGATCGCGAGACCGCGCCATGAAGGTTGGGACCTTGTTGTTGTGCCGAGACGCCATTAGGTCTACGTCCGGCATTCCCCAGCGGCGACAGATCTCCTGAAACACGTCCGGGTGAAGGGACCATTCCCCTGCGTCCATGCCCTGGCGACTGAGGAAGTCTGCTTCCCAGTTTTCTACGCCCGGGATGTGAACCGCTGATATGGTGGATGCTCTGTCCTCCACCCACAACAGAATCCGCCGGACTTCCTGGAAGGCTTGCCGACTGCGTGTCCCTCCTTGGTGGTTGATGTATGCCACCGCTGTGGAGTTGTCCGACTGAATTCGGATCTGCTTTCCTTCCAGCCACTGCTGGAAGGCTAGTAGGGCAAGATACACTACCCTGATTTCCAGAACATTGATCTGAAGGGTGGACTCCTGCTGAGTCCACGTCCCTTGAGCCCTGTGGTGGAGAAAAACTGCTCCCCACCCTGACAGACTCGCGTCTGTCGTGACCACTGCCCAGGATGGGGGTAGGAATGATCTTCCCTGTGATAATGAGGTGGGAAGAAGCCACCATTGCAGAGAGTCCTTGGCCGTCTGGGAAAGGGAGACTTTCCTGTCCAGGGAAGTTGACTTCCCGTCCCATTGGCGGAGAATGTCCCATTGAAGTGGGCGCAGATGAAACTGTGCAAACGGGACTGCCTCCATTGCTGCCACCATCTTCCCTAGGAAGTGCATGAGGCGCCTTAAGGAGTGCGACTGACCATGAAGGAGAGACTGTACCCCTGTCTGTAGTGACCGCTGCTTGTCCAGCGGAAGTTTCACTACCGCTGAGAGAGTAGTAAACTCCATGCCAAGGTACGTTAGTGATTGAGTCGGTGACAGATTTGACTTTGAAAAGTTGATGATCCACCCGAAAGTCTGGAGAGTCTCCAGCGCAACATTCAGGCTGTGTTGGCATGCCTCTTGAGAGGGTGCTTTGACAAGTAGATCGTCCAAGTAAGGGATCACCGAGTGTCCCTGGGAGTGCAAGACTGCTACCACTGCCGCCATGACCTTGGTGAAAACCCGTGGGGCTGTCGCCAGACCAAATGGCAGAGCTACGAACTGGAGATGTTCGTCTCTTATCACAAAACGTAGAAAACGTTGGTGCTCTGTAGCAATCGGCACGTGGAGATAAGCATCTTTGATGTCTATTGATGCAAGGAAATCTCCTTGAGACATTGAGGCAATGACGGAGCGGAGGGATTCCATCCGGAACCGCCTGGCGTTCACATGCTTGTTGAGCAGCTTTAGGTCCAGAACAGGACGGAACGAGCCATCCTTTTTTGGAACCACGAAGAGATTGGAGTAAAAACCTTGCCCTTGTTCCTGAAGAGGAACAGGGATCACCACTCCTTCTGCTCTTAGTGAGCCCACCGCCTGCAGAAGAGCATCTGCTCGGTCGGGATGTGGGGAAGTTCTGAAGAACCGAGGCGGAGGACGAGAACTGAACTCTATCCTGTACCCGTGAGACAAAATGTCTGTTACCCACCGGTCCTTGACCTGTGGCAGCCAAATGTCGCAAAAGCGGGAGAGCCTGCCACCGACCGAGGATGCGGAGGGAGGAGGCCGAAAGTCATGAGGCAGCCGCCTTGGAAGCGGTTCCTCCGGTTGCTTTCTTGGGGCGTGAGTGAGCCCGCCAGGAATCTGAGCCCCTTTGCTCCTTCTGAGTCCCTTTGGACGAGGAGAATTGGGCCTTGCCGGAGCCTCGAAAGGACCGAAACCTCGACTGCCACCTCCTTTGTTGAGGTTTGCTTGATCTGAGCTGGGGTAAGGAGGAGTCTTTACCCTTGGACTGTTTAATGATTTCAGCCAATTGCTCACCAAACAGTCTGTCTACAGATAGTGGCAAGCTGGTTAAACATTTTTTGGAAGCAGAATCCGCTTTCCATTCTTTTAACCACAAGGCTCTGCGCAAAACCACCGAGTTGGCAGACGCCATTGAGGTACGGCTCGTAGAGTCCAGGACAGCGTTGATAGCATAGGTCGCAAACGCAGACATTTGCGAAATTAAGGACTCCACTTGCGGCACTGGTGGACGTATGATAGAGTCCACCTGTGCCAGACCAGCTGAAATAGCTTGGAGTGCCCACACGGCCGCGAATGCTGGAGCAAACGACGCGCCGATAGCTTCATAGACAGATTTCAACCAAAGGTCCATCTGTCTGTCATTGGCATCTTTAAGTGAAGCCCCATCCTCCACTGCAACTATGGATCTAGCCACAAGCCTGGAGATTGGGGGATCCACCTTTGGACACTGGGTCCAGCGTTTGACCACGTCAGGAGGGAAGGGATAACGTGTATCCTTAAGACGTTTGGAGAAACGCTTGTCTGGATAAGCATGGTGTTTCTGGACCGATTCTCTGAAGTCAGCGTGGTCCAGAAAAGTACTCAGTTTACGCTTGGGATACCTGAAATGGAACTTCTCCTGCTGTGCAGCTGCCTCTTCTGCCGAAGGGGCTGGGGGAGAAATATCCAACAGTCTATTGATGGCCGCTATAAGGTCATTTACCATGGCGTCACCATCAGGAGTATCCAGATTGAGAGCGGTCTCAGGATTAGACTCCTGATCACCTTCCTCTGTCTCATCATGCAGAGACTCTTCTCGCTGAGACCCTGATCCGCGTGATGACGTGGAGGGTCTCTCCCAGCGAGCTCGCTTAGGCTGCCTGGGACTGTCATCTGAGTCAGAGCCTTCAGCCTGAGATGCCTGGGACCCCCTTGAAGCACGGATTAACTCCAACTGAGGGGGACCGGGGAACATTGACGCAGCAGTGTCCATGGTCTGAGTGACCGGCCTGGACTGCAAGGTCTCTAGGATTTTTGTCATAGTGACAGACATCTTGTCAGCAAAAACTGCAAACTCTGTCCCCGTCACCGGGACAGGGTTCACCGGTGACTCTGCCTGGGCCACTACCACCATAGGCTCCGGCTGACGAAGTGGCACAGGGACCGAACATTGCACACAATGGGGGTCCTTGGAACCTGCCGGTAGATCAGCCCCACAAGCGGCACAAGCAGCGTATACAGCCTGTGTCTTG